>NC_046666.1:74242150-74243388 GCF_010883055.1 Belonocnema kinseyi | reverse complement strand
ATCCATTGACTCCATACTCTTTCAGGACTTCCCAAAGTTTACTTCTATCTACCTTGTCAAAAGTTTTTTCTAGGTCAACAAATGCACAGAAAACTTTTTTCCCTACTCTCAAACTTTTTTCTGTTATTTGCCTTAAGCTAACTATTTGATCCATACATGACCTTGCTGGCACAACCCCACTTTGGACTTCCCAAATCTTTGCTTCTGTTATTTTCATTACCCCACGAATAAGTATATTTGAATATATTTTACTTACGGTGCTTAATAAGCTAATCCCTCTGTAATTATTGCACTCGCTTTTATCTCCCTTTCTCTTGTATATTGGTACGATAATCGCTTTTTTCCAATCGTCTGGGACGTCTCCCATCTCGAAACATAAATTTATCAATTCGCACACTCTATGTGGTATGTACTCGCCACCGTGTTTAAGCATTTCAGCGTTAATACTGTCTACCCCGGCAGCCTTACCGTTTTTCAAGTTCTTAATTATATCCCTAACCTCAGTAACACAGACTTTCTCAATTGAGTTTTCCATCGCATCGTGTTCAACATCGCAGTTGTGGTGTCCTATAGTTTCATCTCCGAATTATGTTCTGAAGTAGTCTCTGAAAGCCTCTAGTATTCCGCCTGCATTATATACCATTTCCCCCCTACTATTTCTCATGTTGACAATTTCTCTACTTTTGTTTCCTTTCATTTTTTTATAAAGTAGTTTCCTGCTTCCTTCAAAGTCGTTTTGTATTTTTATCTCTTCTTCTGATCTAATTGTATCTTTACTTTCTTTGACTAATCGTTTAAGTATCCTGTTTTCGCGTTCAATTGCTTTCAATTATCTTATTTTGGAAATCTATTCGCACATCCGGTTTCAGTAGGTTCTCAATTTTGATTCGCGTTTGTTTTGCTTTCTTGGTTCTCTTTTTTCTCCATCCCCGACCTAAGTTAATTTTTGAGATCACAAGGTAATGATCAGTATTGCATTCAGGATCCCTCATGACTCTTGTATCTTTGACTAACTCTCTTAGTCTTTCATCCGCAACAAAAAAGTCAATTATACTGCGGCTATTTTCTTTAGACCAGGTGTACATGTGGATAATTTCATGCCTAAACCAAGTATTTGTAATAAACAGACCCCTTCACAAGCATAGACCAACTAATTTATCTCCGTTATAGTTTGTTCTTGGATCCCCAAAATTACCTAATACTCTTTCTGTATCCTGATTTTGGATGCCCACCCAACC
>NC_046666.1:74212597-74242050 GCF_010883055.1 Belonocnema kinseyi | reverse complement strand
TAGATGAGGAATTAGATAGACGAATAAATGAAGGTAAGAAGGTTATTAGTAGAGCAGGTCCCCTTATCAGAAGTAAAAATATATCAAATAAAGCTAAAATGGTAATACATAATTCCATATTTGTACCGACAGTACTATACAGTAGCGAGACATGGACTTATCAAGAAAAAGATAAGAGTAAAATTAACGCAATTGACATGAAATTCATGTGAATAATATGCGGGAGAACCCTGATGGACAAAGTAAGTAACGAGAAAATTCTAAAAGAATGTGGTGCAGAAGAGACGCTAGTAGTCACATGGGGAAGAAATCGGTTAAGATGATTCGGACATGTTGAGAGAATGCCAAATGAACGACTAACGAAACAAGTGTATCAAGGTAAAGTAAATGGCAGCGTGCCCAGAGGTAGACCGCGGAAAGAATGCTTAGAATGTGTGAATGAGACCCTAGTTAGAAGAGACATAAGAAGTCACAGAAACACGAGAGCCTGCATAAAAAATGCATGGACATAAAAGAAGCTAGAGAACTATGCCAGGACAGGAAAGTATGGCGGCAAATAGTTAATAAAAAGAGTGTCTGTAGATTGAATGAAGCCTGAAACAAAAGACCTTGGCCACTAATGGACCCAAGTGGGAAACCTTACATAACGACTTCGTGAGGTTCTTCGCTTGGGGTGATTTCTAGAGAGATTGATTAGCAACCTGGGTCGGAGCAGTGTTGCAGAACGAACGTGTTATTTACTTAAATAGCACGAGAATTCTGGATCAATCTGAAAAATTTCTATCCCTTCCACACACTACCCCTTTCCCCTACCGAGTGAGTCACGCCTACCCCGAAAGGGAAATGGCTTAATGGTGTAATAATAATAATAATTATTATTATTATTATGTCATTCCATTTATTCACACGTATGTATCATCTTGACGCGTTTATAGAAAAACCCGTTTTTGAGGAAACACGATTAAAAAAAGCAATAAATAATATGTATATTTGGAAAAAGTAAACAACAGTTTTTGTCATTTGGAAAAATATGACATCAACGTATCAATTGTATATGACATTTGTAGTTTATTCTATGTAAAGATTGAGGCTTCAAACTATGTATTATTTACAAAAATTGTTTAGATTTTTGAGAAAAAACAGCTAATTTTAACTTATTGCAATCGCACATTTATTTCTCTCATATTATATGCAAAAACAGTGAGTTTCAACAACTAATCATTTCAAAAAATTACGCTTGTTTATTATTTGTTTCTCGTTATATCTAAAATTCTTATTGACATTAAAAAAATTTAATTTCGTTGAAAATTGAACTGTCCAGAGATTTTTTCCCAATAAAAGTGCTTTTTGTCACTCTTTGGAACTGTAGAACTTTTCCGCTAGAAGTTTTTTGTTGCTGAAAACTGAATGCATAATTCATGCAATATCTTAAATTAAAATTTTGTATATTTTGTTTAAACAAAAATTTCCATATATTATAGCCTTGATCAGTTTGAGAATATAATAAATAATTTTTTTCTTTTAATTTAATTACAAAAATTATAAGAATGGGATGAATTACGGCGAGTTAAGGTCAAAATTGACAAACAAAAATTGTTTGCTAAATAATAAGTTTTCGGAATTACTTTGAAAATGGCATAAGCTAAAACTTTGTTCTCCAGAAGTCAATGCCTTTCAGCGAGAAAAATGTATAGGCTCTTAAAGAATCCGACCTTTCAATCATAAGTTGATAAAAGAGTTCGTGGTTGCATACAAAGTGATAATTTATAAAAATGAATAAATAACTAATAAAAAACAATTACTATAATCTATAATAAATTACCGATTTATTTGTTAAACAATCTTACGAAAGATTTATTTATTAAAAATGAAAATAGCTTTAAATAACTTTACCTTTTTAATTTATATTTTGAAATCGCTATTTTAAACGAATTTTATATATTATATTCAGACTTATTTTTATAATATTAGTTTTTACCTAGCATTCCAAAGTTGTAGCCGACGATGATTGATGGCACATATAATGATCGAAGGTTAAATTCTTTTTTTCTTTTATCTTTTAATAACGCATGAGACATCCGATGGAATCCTGCTACTATCTGTCCTAAAAATTCAAATAACTATTCTGTGCATAACGTTAAAATATAGAGCCAGAAATTTGAAATGACTTCTGGGAAACTGAAAAACTTACGGAAACAGTTTTTAAAGCGAATTGCACATTTTTGATTTCTGAAAATAGTGTATGTAGTGTCAATGAACAAAAAAATGCAATTGAATGTTTAAAAAACTAGATTCTTCTTTGGAAATTTCAAAGGGCTTTCGGATTATCGAAGGAACCGCAAGCATAACAGAAATAAGAGCAAGTCACGATAATCCAAAAGTCCTTTGTATGTCATAAAAAAAAATACATTTTTTAAACTTTTAAGCGCAACATTTTTTCTCATTAAAACTACATACACCATTTTTAGTAACCAAAAATGTGCAATTTGCTTCAAGAATTATCTTCGAACATTCTTTATTTTTGGAGAAAACACCTCACTACTCTTTTGTTATTAACTTAATAACAAATCATTAATTCTGAATCTGACTGTTACTGTTGCGCCAAAAAGTATGAAAGAAATTCGTATATTTTTTGCAGATTTCTTGTAATGTATTTTCAGGGAGTAACAGCCATTCAAAGTCGATTATTCTAAAATAAGCGTTTTATTTAACGCTTCATTTGTCAGAAATTAATTGCTAATCGACTGAAAATTTAAAATCTATGTATGAGTATAGGGAAAACCTTTATATTCAACATGTAATTTGTCCAATATTTTCAACAACAAAATTTCTGCTGAGATTTTCACCATAATCTGTACAAAACTTGAGGTATCTAAATTTTTTGACAGATCGTAAGCTCTGGCATTATTCGAGAAACACGAAGGCATGAAATATGACATTGACGGGTTAGCATATTCCATTGATCGAAGAGTATTAGGGTCTTGGTGTTAGAATTAAAATCGATTTTACGTTACGTTGAAGGCATTCAGGTATTCAATTCAAATAAATCTTTTGCGAGACTACCGTTATGCTTAGCCTAAATGCCACCTCCAGACTTATGTACTATATTTAAAATGACTGTTCGCGAGATTCCAGCGATTCTTGAGCTATTCCCGACCGACAACGGTCGATTAAGAAAAAATAAAACTGCAAAATGACCTGATTTACTTACTCCTTAGTGCTAAATTGAAATTTTCAACGGAAGAAAATTATAAAGCTTATTTTGCAAGAATTTAACTGAAGGATTTTGAAAAAATATTTTGTGCACGATTATAAAAACTCAATAAATATTCGAATATTCTTTGTAGATGAAGAATGCTCAGAAATGAAAAAACAGCTTTCCAGAGAAATGTTTCTAGTTAAAGCAAAAAGAATGAATGTACGAACTTGTGAAGAAATATATTGTAATTTTATATTAGTGGAAACCACCCTATAGTAGATAATGATCCTACAATAGATAATCATTTATTCAAAATACTAATGTATGTGAAGAATTAATTTAATGCAATTAATAGTTATTTTTGTGCTTAAAATTAATTATTATCTACTGTATGGTGGTCTCCCTTATTATTATTATATAAATATTTCTGTGACGAAATGTTGTCACAGGCTTATACTGCCCAATATGTCGAAGGCATTTTTGGTTAGAGTTGGATTTTTATTTGATCATTTTTGCACGGGGCTGTCCCGGTATATATCATCAGTCACGGACGCATTTTTATAATGCAATCAAGTGATCTGATGAGAGTAGTCTGCCCAGACATATTGGACAAAGCCTGGTTTTACCTCATCATTGACGGACTGGGTTGCAGTCAAGTACACGATGGGGGGACCTACAGCTTAAGGTGGGTTCCGAACCACCAGAACCTCGGTAAAGGTACATTGAAAAATTTCTAGAGGTACCGGCTCAGGGATCCAACCCCGGAACTCTGAGGTGAAGTCCGAGTGTCTAACCAACTGAGCCACCGAGGCTCTTTTATTTATTTTTTTTTTTTTAATTTTATTTTTATTTATTATTATTATTATGTGTTTGTATTAAACTTTTACTCGGGTAAACCCGGTGATACATCAAAGTCACGGACTAAGTCAAGTGACTGATGAGATTACTAGAATGTTATAACTTAATTCAAATAGTTTAATACGATGGTGGAAACCTCCTGCGATGATGTTGTAGATATACAATTACGAGCGGCCACGAGCTTTGGAGGTGACAACAGTCACGTCTGGATACTTTCTTAGAGCTACCATCTACCGTTATTATTATTATAAAAAACATTTCTGAGTTGAAATGTTTTCACAGGCTTATTTTCAAGAATAAACAAATTTCCAAATAGCCTAACATTTTTTTTATTAAGGGTATTTTCGATCGATATAGATTTTACATGTTACTTAAGGTCGTGTGATAGGACATGCGAATATAATAAAATAGACTAAAATTTAAAAAATGAATGCAAAACAGATAAATATATTTAAAAATATGGAAAAAGTGAACACTTTCACGATTTATATTATTTTTATTATAGCATTTCTGAATAACCGCTTATTTTTTAGTAAAATAAATTAATACAGAGCGCTATCGGATATTTTACAAAAAATATTACGCAAAAATAATGATCATTTACTATTATTTAGAATTATCATTCATAAATCGATTTTTATCCATACTTAAATCTTCGCGAGTCATTTTTGAATTACACCCTATAAAATTAATAATATTAGCTCGCATTATGAATGGTTTAAATTATTATTTTAGAGTGTTATTTTAAAATAACAAAGCAGTGTAGGCAGACAAACATCTTGTGTGACAGACTTTGAACTGAATTTAAAAATCCTCAACTCTAAAATATTGAACTCTGCTCCTGATTTTAATCTTGTTCAACGTAATATGAGTGATATTTGTGAATCTCAAATATTTAAAGAATGGATTTAGTATTATTAGCTATTTAAAATTTATAATATGGGAATGTGCCCGACAAGACATTTCGCGTAATTTTTTATTTATAATTTCGAAACGCAGTCCTCTGGAATCTTTATATATTATGTATATTTTTTGTTAATAATCAAAATATTTTATTGTATTTTACTAAAATAATTTAAGCAGAAAATTATTATTTAAAGGAAAAGAGGGAATGGACTGGGACGTAAAGTGGTCCCCCTTTCAAGGAAATTATCAAATCAATGGGTTTTTTAGACACGTTCCTTTATTCTACCAACTAAATTCTCTATATAATTGGGTAAACTTTTGAGATCAACCAATAAAACCTTAATGTTACTTTCATACGTAGGGAAGTTTAGAAATTGTTTTTTTATTCTCAATTTTTGTAATGAAAGGTCAATGCATTCGCTTCTTTTATATTACGGAAAAAAAGACCTTTGGGATTATTTTAATTTAGTCGTTTCTTTTCATTTCTTTAGATGCTTATTTATTCAATTATCTGGAAAACTTTTATAAAATCAAGTAAATATAATAAATTTTGACACTTACTCTCAATGGAAAACTCTCAGTTCCGTTTTTAGAAAATTTGAACATTCGAATAAACAAGTTTTAGATTGAAAACAAAAGTGTTGAAATTTTCGATATTTACTTAGTTTTATACTGTTTTACCAGAAAATGTAATAGATAAACACAATTTAATAAATAAAAAGAAGAATAAGCTAAGAAGATTAAGAACAATGTTCTTCCTTTTTCTAAAAAAATGTTTAAAAAGCGTATCTTTTGATACGTTGACAAGTGAAAACTCAGGTAACCATTAAACGTTCATTAAACAAACTTTAAATAAATGAAATACAATAGCCAAACTTGTATTGTTAGAGAAAACTTCTGCTTACATTATTATCCTCATTTAGTCATACTTTTGAATTAAATGATCAACTCTATCATCGATTTGGTTAAACACCCTTATCAACGAATGTAAAACTAAACTTTGATAAATTGTTTTAAAAATTAAATAATAATTGCAACCGAAAATGTTGCTCTTAAAAATGACAAATTACCGCATTGATTACAGAAAAATATGAATTATAAACCTTTATTTCAGACCATAATTGTTTAATCAATAAAAATTATTTTAACAAATACGAATTTTTTACAAAATGGGGTAGCAATGTAAGAGTTCCTCTATAGAGAGTTGTGTGACGTTACCACCTCAACTAGCTGCCGTGAAATCGGAATCGGAAATACGTAACGAAGCGTGAAACATTTGAATTATTCTCAAGAAGAGGTTATAAGTCATTATATATTTTTGTGTAGTGAATGTTTTGAAAATAAGCTTTTTTAATGAAGAATATAAAGAAAACTGTTTCTTCTACGCCAATGAAGCTACGTTTGATACTTTCCAGGAAATGGAACAAATATTCAGATCATTGCACCCGGTTGTACAAAATTTCTATTTCGTCTAAGAATTTGTAATCAAGCTAAATCAAAGGAAAAAGACATTGAAAACAAAAATTCTAGCAAAAGCTTGGCTATGCACATAACTTACGAATAATAATATAGGTTCTATCTTCTTTTTTTTAACTGAAATTTTTCTTCCATTATTACTTTTATAGTATAATTTATAAATTTGAAATGTAATTTCAAATGAACTTCTGTCTGCATCATGGATTCTCTTTAATATTTAGTTTATAATTAAACCAATTTTAATTTAAATATAATTCCAACAAATCAGCAGTAAAAACTTTTCTGCTTTATAATTTAAACTTTATTTGTATCATAAATTCTCGCTTACGTTTTACTTGTGGCTCTAAAATAAAGACTTATTTGAAAAAAGTGTTTAGGAGTAAAAAAACATTACACACACTTATTGTAAAAAAGGGGTCTTAACCTAATAAAAATACTTCTTTTAGTTCTGATTTCTCAACTCTGTCTTGTAAATAATATTATCTTAATTTTGATCTTCTCTATGATTAAATTAAATTTATTTTTATTCGAAATAATTTAATCAGAACATGTTCAAGAAAAGGCCATAACCTCCAAAATTAAATTTCTCTGCTTTACTTCAGAAACAATATAATTCGAAATTTTTCCACATGTTTTGTCTCATTTTAATTTTTTTTCGTAAAAATTGAAAATTTGTAGTATAAAATTTGATTAAGCCAATTAATTAATTAATATTGTAAAAATGTATGCCATTAAAAAAGTTATTTTTTACATTTTAATAATTTTTAATGAACAAATCTAAATTATTATTATTATTCTACTTACTATCTATTAGGAGGTACAGCCTTTATCAAACAGTCTTAAATAATAGTATTTTTTTAAAGTGTGTATAAAAAAAAGATTTTTCACTTTTCAAACATTCTTCATTATCACAACTACATTATTATTTTAATTATATTTATTTACTATTCTATCATTGACTGAACATTAAATTTGACTTAAAAGTCGCGCCAATTTCAAAACATCAGAATCCGCTTTTGCGGCACCAATCAGAAGCGGAGTATGTGGTGACACAACTCTCACTAGAGGAACTCTAAGCAATGTATGGATACGTCGATGTTTAATAATAAGCGACAAAGATAGCCAAATTTAAAAAATAGAGTTTTCTATGTCTTTTTAATAAAACTTAAAAGTAAACGATAATCTAGTATTGAAATAATTGGTAAATGTTTTAAACAAAGATCAGTCTTCCTAACAATTACGAATTCTACGATTCAACGTGAAAAAAGTATATTTGAATGAGTTATTAGGAAAAAATGATTTAAACAAATTGAAATTGTTTAAACAATCGTAAATTTATTGCGAAATGCTTAGAAACATTTCAGGGATTGAAGTAAAATAATGTATGGGATAAAAGATCAAAACAGAGCTCATATGTGTCATTTTTGCGCAAAATAAGTCATTTCAGTTTTTCAAAACATTTCTGGATATCCCGAACTGATCATTTCCGTCTGATAATTTCCCGCAAGCTAAGATCAAATCCAGAAGCATGAATCTCATTTTTCAAAAAATTGAAGTTTTCA
Organism: Belonocnema kinseyi; assembly: GCF_010883055.1. Taxonomy (NCBI): domain Eukaryota; kingdom Metazoa; phylum Arthropoda; class Insecta; order Hymenoptera; family Cynipidae; genus Belonocnema; species Belonocnema kinseyi. The sequence continues at coordinate 74,234,049 of NC_046666.1, read as the reverse complement.
GATATTAATCTTACAGAATTTCCCGGGCCTTTGTGACGCGTCTTTTTATTAATCGACTCTTTATTCGAAAGTCAATTTTTGGACCACTCTAACGATCACCCGAAGGGATGTTTGACTGATTTTAAAACTTGAACGAAAATCGCTCTTTAGTGTAATTTTTTTAAACTATTGATCATTTCGGATTAATATTCTAGTAATGTAAGGTAATTTCCATGATGCTTATCGAACTTCTAAGTTTAACTAATATCCAGTAGAGGACTGTTTTTTTTTAACATTCGTTGATACTATTCTGTTATTATAACTTTGTCGTCCATACACTATGTAGCCTGTCCGAAGGGGGCGGGGTGGCCATGGAAATACTACAATGAGCCACATGGGGGAAGGAGGGAGGTTCATCTGCCGTATGTGGGTTTTTGTTTTTATAAATAATTTTATTTATAAAATGTTTCTCATAAAAGCAACATGTATTTCTAGATGGTGGAGTGGTCTGAAAAATAGCTACGTTAGACTACGTGAGGGAGGGTGGGGTGGATTCAAAAGTGGCAACAATCTGGCTACGTGGTTAATTTATGGCAGCCCCTTTGGAGGGATTTGTCAAAACTAATTAGCCTTTCTGGGAAATCTGTTCGTGATTCAGAGCAAATTTTTCGAATTTGGGAAAACTTGTAACATTGACCGATAGGCAACTATAGGTACTTTCACGGTTACATTAAAATCGGTATATTGGTATTACTTTTGAAGAAATTATCCAATACAACTTGAATTATCGACACATCCTCTCACCATTCAAACTAAATTCGCTACTATTATTCAACCTCCTAAAATCAAGTAATAGAAACACAAGATGTTATCCGAGGTGAAATCTTAATTTTGGTGGATATTGTTCCATTGCTCTTACTTTTGAAGATATTGTCCAATTCAATTGGTCTTTTGGTATCATCCTCCCACAATCTCAACCAACTTATCTGCCACTGTGAAACCTTCTCAGATCAACCAATTCAATACAAATCTGGCTTTTATACAATTAAAACTTTTATTACCTTCCTTTTACTTTTCGATCAAGGTCTTTGATCAACCTCGGTACTCATTTGACCCTAGGTGAAGATTACCTCGAAAGAATCGCATTAAAAGAGAGCGAAATGTGTTCTTCCTCTTTCTTTAAATAATCTTCGCGTAATACTGCGTTGCTAAATATACGAACCGGCGACGCGACGCAGTCGGCTGCAAAGCACGGAGAGCTTTGCGATGAGAGGAGCCACCGTTGTGGGGATTTCTCGTGGTTGAAAGGGGTCTGGGGAAAGGGGGTCGTTGGGTCGAGAAGAAGCTTTTGGCTAGCACTCAGTGGGTCAGGGCGCCGAGTCGCATTCCAAGAGGCTGTCGACTGAAAGCTACGTCTTTGGGAAACTTCTAGCTTAACTCTACCAAAAAGTTTTCTTTTTCCTTCCTCATTTTTCCCATTCCATTTTCCAGTTCACCCCGCGATTATCGCGAGTTTTCGAAACCTAATGATTGAAGGTTCGTGAAGTCATATTCAGTCTTTATTCGTAAATCAGTGGATTTTAAAGTCGGAATGGTGTGCGATTCTGTGGGTGGATGTCCACCCGAACTCGAGCAAAATGCCTCCCTCAAGAAGGCCCTGGAAGAGCTTCTAAAATGCATGCTTAGAGTCTGGTGCAGGGAGAGTCAGGCACTGAGGAAGCTTGGTGTACCAACAGCCGGTAGATATTTTTTTTAACGCTTTGATTAGATTAGTTAATTCTAGTTTTCTCCCAGAACCGCTATGTTTGAGATTTTTGTTTTAAGGATCAATTAAATATTCATTTTTGTGCTGTAAAACTAAAAATTGTTGAGCAGTTTTGATAAAACTTATGGATTGATTACCTTTACTTTGAAATAATCTTACGGTGTAGACTGGAGCCTAATATCTCTGTCATAACATTCTTAGCAAGTATTCACTAGCCAGTAATTTTTGGGAATACACGGAATGGTTTTGAATATTTTCTATGTTAAAAGTACCTCACCCACTTTTTTCTCAGGTGATAGTTCAGGTAGAATTACTAAAAGTCATCAAAATTCTTAAGTTTATTTTATTTTTAAATGCTAACCACTAAATATGAACTTTGTTCAGTTAGAAATAGAAATAGAAATGACATAGATTCAATTTTTTAAACTAAAATAAATTAAAGAATTAAGAAAGCCTGATGGAAAAAGCTGGATGCTATTTAGGATGACCTTGACATCTGACATGTGAAAGATTTCTAGACGTATTCAAATGCAAGGCCAATCAAGACTACAATTACTTAACTTGGCGTTCCACCTTCGATTCTATGTTTAATCTTCTCTGAATGATTTAGTTCGAAGCTTCGAAACATTAGAATTATTTATAAATTTACTGATATTTTTAGAATATTCTTTTTACTTATTTTACAATTTCATTCGCAATTAATTTTAAGATAAAATTTTTCGCAAGTAAGCAAGAATATAATTTTAGTATAAATAAAACACATTCAGGAGAATTTATAACAAATTATCAACAATTGCAATTTACGGTTCGTAAATTTCCAACGGCAGTTAGCAAAAATGATTGATTTAGCTAACGGTGATGTATGCAAGTCTGGTAAAAATTAATCAATGCCGAGCGGATAGTTTCCGTTTCCGAAAGTTCCATTAAATTACGAAGCGTTATCGCTTAATCAAATCGCTGACTGAATCTGCCAATCGATCCAAGCGGTTCGATACTGTAGGTCGTAACTTACAAATGAACGAACGACATGGCCTGAGCGATAAAATCATTAACATATCTCATCAAACATTTCACGAGTTCTGAATCAAACGTAATTAACTGCTTAATTCGCGGAAATGTTCATGAACTGTAATTGCTTTTGCGGAAATCAGAAAATCGATGGGACATGTGTTTTTGAGAGTGTTTTCAAAATCATCGACTTTTCTTGCGATAATGCTTTAAAAGTCGATTACTTTAGCATAGTCTTAATTTTTTATATTACTTCATAATATTTTATAATAAAAATAGAGGTATAATTTATTTTTATAATTCTCAAACTTCAATTGAAAATATTTTCTAAACATTTGTAATGCATATTTCGATTGTAAAATATCGAAAAGCCTTCATTTTTTCCTGAAAAACTTTTTTGCCTTTTTGAGGAATGTACCTGTGAACAGAAATCCAAGTGTTTTAAACATATTATTACATTATCATGAGAAAAGGTATTCGACTTGTGTAAAATTTGACCCCCCCCCCCCTACCTCTTTTTTGTGAAATGTTCAAGTTTTGAAACCCTCTGAACTGGAAAAACAGCGAATCCTTAAAAGCGAAAAAAATCTTATTTTTAAATGTGATTCTTGTCAAGGCTAAAATGAAAATGCTAAGATTTTATTCAACGGAACGCCATATAAAAATCTTCTATATTCGTATTTTTCATATGATACATTAAATAAATTCCTTCTGCTTAAAAATCGTAAATCGTTCGAAACATGGGCAATGTGTCGTAATATTGGATAATATTTTACCTATTTCGTCCAGTACAGTTACGTTTGATTTTCCAGGTTCTTTCGATTCATTATAAGAACTTTAAAAAAATTGGCCTTCAAACATGAAAAACCAAAAGTAGTGGAATTTTTGGACAAAAGGTATATTTTCCCTTTAGAAGAGAGCTTAAATTTTTCCCTTTGCAGAGCTATCAGGTTATAAAGTAGGGTTTTTATTTGTTATTTCTGAAAATGAATGATGACTGGTTTTTGAGAATATTCCATCTGTTTTGGGGATTTTTAACTCTTCATTGCAATAAAAAATATTATTTGCTATAATTTCAATAGGGAGTTTCACGTCTTTTTTCATTGGTCGTAACCCTTTTTTGAAAAACATTAATATTTAAGCTTCAAAAATGAAACTCAAAAATGAATTTGACTTTTTCACAGAAGGAGGATTCTTTTAAATTTGCTTTAGATAGAAAAAAGCTGGGGTTTTTTCCTCAAGAACGTCAAGATTACATAGACAAAATTAAATTTTGATCGGTGAAAATCATTAGAAAATCATTGGGTTTTAAAAAAAGTCCAAATTATTTTTTACGTTCATTTTTGAATGCCAAATATTTTTTTCTTTGAAAATAGCTTATTATCAATGAGAATAGCATGGAAACATCTATTAAAACGGCACTGAAAGAAATTTATGTATTGCTACTAGAAGAGTTAAAAATTGCCGAAATAGACGATATCCACAAAAATCCCAAAAACGTGAGCCCCCTCGATAAATATTTATCCAAATCATAAAATCCCCCCTCGCATAAACTGCTATTCAATAGCACAACACTTCATGTACACTTCAACTTCAAAAAGGTTCGTCTTTAATCCACTATGATGTTTTAGGACAACTGTTCTATATCCAACATTTTTTAGCTATTACTCTTCTTGAAAATCATAATATATCTAAACTGAAAAGTAGAAAGAGATCAAGAATTAATATTTAGTTCTGAAAAATGATTGTTTGTTATGCAATTCCTAAAGATTTGTATTTTTACCTTTCTGCAGTTTTTCGTTTCATTTCCTTTTCTATGGGTTGTCTGCGGTTTAAAAAATCAAAAACATATGTTATATGAAAAATACAATATTTCAAGGGTTTGAGGTTGAATCCGAGGTGTAGTTGAACCCATGTGGGGACGTATTTTGCGTTATCCAAAAAATGAGAGGAAATTGTACAATCAATTTTTCAACACATGGAGACTTTTTGGAAAGAGTTGCCTCCGAAAAAAATCTGTTTGATACACCCTACTAAACATCCTCGAATGTAAATAATTATTCAACTTTGCTGTTTTAATATACAATTTTTTTGGAAGAGTTAGCGCTTTATATCAGTATATATTGCATTCTGTCTCCTAGGACGCATATAATTGTTGGTAGCTTCTCTCTCGATTACGAATTGGTTATTAGTCGGATGGGGGCCGTCGTATTACATGGGGTTTATTTGATCGGCTTTGACGCTGCCTTCACTATCAAACTAATAATAATACTAATCCTAATCAGTGGTACCGGCTGTAGCCGCGCAAGGCTTTTCATATAGGCAAAGATCTTCACCAAATTTTTTGACATGAAATTAAAATTTTTTATAAATTAAAACAATAGAGTTTTCCACCAGTGATGGATAAAAATATCAATAATAAAATTTTAGTACTGAATTGTAAATAAATTTTAATAAAAGAAGGTGAGTTTTGTTTTCGTTTACATTTTAGCTTATCTCTATTTTCATTTCTGTTGCTTATCTCTATTTTCATTTCTGTTTCCATTTAATGTAGTATTCAGGCGATAGAACGCCCCAACATTGTAAACAGTCTACGTAGAAATCCATGCTGTCACAGCACTAGCACAAATTTAGAACTGATTTTAGGATGAGCGAGCTCTTAATACCTCCAAGTGTAACGAAGGCGTAACTTTGGCTAACTTTGCGCTGGCTCATCTCGTATTCAATCGATCAATTCTCTATCCAACATTTAATGAAAAGCTTAAGCCTGGAGAACATGTGACCGGCTTACAAAGTTTAAAATCAAAAGTCAGCCAAAAATTATTGGCGTAGTCACCAAGCACATATTTTGAATTAATTTTTATCCGAAAGTCAAATAGTAATTTCTAGAAATATTATACAAAGTAACATTCTTAAACCTAAAAGAGAATCGTAACTTAAAATGAAATTCTGAAAAATATTAAAGACTTCGATGAAATACGATGTACGTAATTTCTGATTTAAGTATACATAGATAAACTGCCGGTGGAAATTATTATCTATACCTCGATCTGTACGGCTATTTTTTAACTCTTGCTAAAGTTTGTCACACTTGAGTCTTTACTAAGCAAAACCTCCCGCGCTCTCCGCATCATAGAAACCACCGCGGAATCAATTCTCAGAACGCATTATATCCGAACTTGTTGAATCCAAGTTCCACTGTATTGCAAAAAACCATCAAAATTGGTATTTTTTCGAAAAAATTCTAATCACTTTAGAAATAATTAACACATTTTTTATTTTTATGTTTAATTTACAGGCAATTCTCCCTAGTATTTTGTTGAATCATTAAAAAAAAATTTCCAAATTTCCCTAGATTCAACACCTTAGAGGTAAACTTGGCTAAGAGAATATGATACTTAGAAAATTATCGATTTTCACCTGTGTTAGGTTCCCCTGGCTTTTTTCAAGAATAATAACGATTTTGTCCTCAAAATCTGGGGAATGATATAGTCCGGCTGCCGTATGCAATAATATGTCCAAGGATAGAAAGGTGTTATTTTCATGTATTTCGAGCCGCTGAATCTGAATATTTCCGGCTTTTTTCGAAAAAGTGGTACGTTTTGTTTAAATCGCAACTGTTTCAACAAATTATGAAAAAATTGACTTTTTCGATCTGGACAATTTTTTTCCAGGAAATATGGCCCATTTGAAGATGAAAAGGTCTCTAGGAACTTTTTCGTAAAATACATATTTTAAAAGATATAAATTTTTCAACGTCCGAAATTTGACGTTTTTCAGTAACTTTGAACGTTAACAACATTTTACCTATTCAATATTTTTGAAAATTGAAAAAATGTACTCATTCTATAAAAGTTACTTTATAACCTGATGTAATTCAATATTAGCGCAGACCCGGTGGAGATATGTTTTTCGCGACTAACAGTCCGCACTTTTCCGACGAGCCTACCGCTCTTGCGCGTCACACGCGTCGTAGTCACATGTGCTCGGCCTCGCGCAGTCGATATTTCGTGAATGGGTTTGAATTCGAAATAAATATCAGTTTAAAAATAAGTTATTATTGATATTAACAATCTCTTTTTATTGATCGATACGGTCCTTGGGTACGTTATTGAATAAACTATAAATTGAAATAACTCATTGCTTGGAGCTATAGTGATTTTGAAAATATTTCCCAAAATAATTTTTTAATCTGATAACATCCACAATAACATTATAAATATTACAAATACTAGATTTCTTGAGAAATAATTAAAAATATATATCAAATTTTCTTATATACATTAAAACTTTTTATCCGATATAGAGTTGAATTTATGTCTCCGTGCACATGCTGATGTCCTCCGCCCCACTTGTGTTATGTTTATTTCTACTTTTTTTTTAATTTGGCAAGAACAAAATGAACAGCACTTTATTCCAGCCCTAACACAAATGCACGATTTATATGATATGCAGGCAATGCAATAGCAACTGGGTACGCAAGAGCAGTAGGCACGTCGGAAAATTGTTGACTGTTAGTCGCGTAAATCATATCTCCGCCGGGTCTGCGCTAATGTTGAATTACATCAGGTTATAAAGTAACTTTAAAGAATGAGTACATTTTTTAAATTTTCAAAAATATCGAATAGGTCAAATGTTGTTAACGTTCAAAGTTGGTGTAAAACGTCAAATTTCGTACCTTAAAAAATTTATATCTTTTAAAATATGCATTTTACAAAAAAGTTGCTAGAGACCTTTTTGTAATAGCCTCCTTGGCTATGGTGTTTTTGACAGCTGGTGCCGAAAATTCGATAATAAACATGGTTCGCTTCTCGAAGTCAAGGAGGACTATGTAAGGTCACGAGTGTGCAACAGAAACAATTATCGAGAATATAAAGTTACAGGATATGCGGCACTTCTCATTCTCGACAATTGACTCTATTTCCCTAGGAGCATTTAGAGGTTTGATATTAAGTTTAATGTCGTAAAAGTGATAGAAATGGTAATAAAGCACTCTTAGTGCCGCATTGTGCCTTTGGATGTACGTCGTTCCCGCATGAGATGGACAACTAGATAGTATGTGTGTTAGATCCTCGGCGTATGCATGGCACGCGCTGCAGCTATCATCGGGAAGGTCTTGGCTCAAAATGTGGCGGCTGTATGTTAAGGTGAAAATGACACTGTCTTTACATGCCAAAACGAAACCCTTTCGTGCCAGACTTTAATCCGGGTGCATCCTCTTATCGAGGAGCTGTTCATGCAAGTTTTTCTCCTGTGCTTTCTTAATCCGGGCTTTCAGGAGTGGCTACTTGAGATAGATAAGATTTTATGCATTTTATTCACCCGTAATACTGAATTTAAGTGCTCATGGTGTCGCCCTGAAAAACAGATGATAAGTATATGGGAGGTCGAATCGAAAGTTTTCCGGTCATCAATCCAGGCCATCGATAGGTCACTTTGGTAGACTGCTGCATCTTTTTAGACACATATATCGATGAGATGGTTCTCCAGACAGTGTGTTCAGACAAGTGATTGGCCTGTAATTCTCCGGGTCAGCTAAGTTGTTCATTTTCGGCAGAAGTACTGTGTACCCTTCCATCAACAACTCTGAAATTGGCTCTTCCATATGGATACCATTTGATCCCTGAGCAGAATAGTTCGTACCTCTTAGTACGTTTTTCATCTCCACGGAAGTGATCGGTGGGCATTCTTCCTTATGTATTATGAGAGCATCGTACAGCTCCTTGAAGCTATTTATGTTCTCTAAGTCTTCGTTTAGTCTATGCTGCACTTCGTAGATTTCTCTCCAAAATACTTCGACCTCCTCTGATTTGGGCGCGTGGTAGACAGTAACTGGAGTGTTTTGGAAGAGTGGAGATAGGTCAGAGCTTTAACTTGTTAAGTTTGTAATAACGGATCCGGAGTTCACGCACGAACTTTCGAACCTTAGCGGTAAAATTCCTGCCATATGTTATGTCGTCATTCACATACTGAATCCGGGACGCGTAATGTCTTGCCCAGCCTCTCTTTATTGCGAGTGGATGCATTCGTATTTTGGTCTTATGATCAACGGTTGGTTTTGTTTTACGGTTCGCATCGGCCAAAGCTCTCGCTGCATTAAACACACAACAATTGGCAGTTCAGAGCTCGGATGCATTGGAAAAATATCCACGAAGCTTGTCATCCATTTCAGCCAGATCTTCAGGTTTTAGAGAAATCTGGGTATTGATGTTCACCGCGTCATAAAGCATCGCTCTTCCTCTATCGGATGCCTGCCCGCGGTTGTCTTAGTGTCGCCTCTCTTTCTTTGTTATCGGCTTGTTCTGGTTGAGGTGCAACAGGCGCTTTGCTTAGATAGCCCCTTTTTTGAAGTACTTCGGCACGGTTTCGTAGACGTTGACGCGAAAAGTGCGATAGCTCTGGGTATCATTGGCTCCCCCAGCTCTAGAGTGTTCGACGTTGTGGCCGACCCATTGTCGGAAGCCCTGCGAGTTCTATTGCTTTGAACCGAACTTACTACAACTATGTTCGGTGTTGTCATTGTTGTCCCCACGAGAAGAAAGAGTAAGGAGTTCGTCCATCCTTGTAGAGTCCCGCATGCAAGGATAAGGCTGTGTAATCTGAGAGGTCGCCCGGTATCCCAGAGTCACCGTTTAGACACCTCACCCGGGTGCCATTCAGCTTTTGGCACGGTTTCCAAAGCTCCACTTCGGGGTTAAATTCTTCAGGACCACCCCTGGAGAATTGTCTGCGACTGCCTATTAATGTTTGTAACTATATCCAGCAGATATACATACATAAATTTTTTTGAGCAAACGCAGACTTTTCAAAGGGCTCTATAGGCCCATGCCATATTTTGGTTTCAAATTAAATATTTGACATTACTCATAAGTTTACACACGTGTTTATGCGGGGAATTCCATATTCATATGATACACGAGAAAACTTCGGCATATATAATTAAACAATTTTTAATGAAAATATTTTTAAGCTGGATAAATCCAAATTAAAAGCCTTCCAGATTGGAACGTTTGCAAAAGAGAAAAATTAAATATTGCACAAATTAAAATTGAGGGGATAGGTTAAAAAATCTTGAAATTGAACATTTTCAAACAAGCAAAATTTTATATTTATATTTTATGATAATCAAAATAGAGCTTTAAAGTGAAGCTATAAAAATGATAATTATCTCCCAAAATGATATGAGTAAGTGGCCAAAAATAAATATTTTCAAATCTAATAAGGTTCCATCAATAATTCTGATCCGCTATCCCCCAACTGTCATTTCTTAGCATTCGCATACTTATCTGTCATCAGCAAAAAGACAATAAGAGTGATGAATCAATCTCTTTTTTAATAAGTTAGTTAGGATGAAAAATGGATTCAAAAAATGAATAATCATCTAATAGTCCAGAAGCATAATATAAATTAGGTATAGGGCTCATTTAGCCTCAAAATTTCCCTTTTAAGGGATAATTTTGAGGAACTTAAAATTTATTTTTTAAGCTAAATAAAAATAAACATTTAGTACTCTCACCCGGAAAAATTGTTTAATAATTTATACATCAATTTTCTGCTCGGGCTAAAACATTCAAAATTTCAATATTTCACTATTTGATAAAAATTTGATACAGTATTTTATTTTGTCTTATTATCTTGATAGTACATGGGGCAAATTTCTTCCTTAGTTACTATTTGCTTATCTGCATATAACATAAAGTTGACCATATAGTTATGCATTGCATTTCTTAAAATGTTTACTATTAATTTTAAATTGACTCTCTAATGCACGGAGGTAAGAATAAAACCCCTATAATACGGGCAGAGTTTCTGATCATGAACTATTTTGTACTTAATGTCTGGTGGTTGGCAGGAAAAAGTAAAAGCAATCAATAATAAAAGAAGAATATATAAAGAAAGTTTGATTATGATGTAAAACTGTAAATCCACCGACAAACATGAAAATTCATGAACCTGGCCGGAATCTCTTTGGCATCATGTTAAACGAGCTCCCAGATATTACATCACTAAAATAAAGCGGCTTCAGGAGAACGACGCGTGTCATCGCGATGACTAAAGCACATAATATGCCAACGATGCGTTTGATGTCTAGTGACATAAACCCCTCCTTTGTTTTTTATATTCAGCTTACTATAGATAAATTCTTCACCCAAGTATTTCGATACTGCTTCATCTCATTCACGCGACACTCTCTTAAGGGCTTTATCCTTTATGCGTTGAAAGAGAGCAATGTCTATCAAAGAACTGGAAAAGGAAGCCTTATAAAAGAATAAACTTTTCTACTTGTACGTTACCGTCCAGGAGTATGTTTCAGGGTATCTAAAAAAACAGCATTTAAAAACATGCACTCATATCTCGTGGAGTATCTCCGGAACAAAATTAGATATAAATTTTTGAAAAGCGTTCGGCGTCTAATAAATACTAAGTGAGTTAAAAAGAAGGGGCTTATTTGTTATTCTGCTAATTTTCAAGATTAAACTTCAACTCCTGAAAAAAATATAGGCAAATCTCATAAAACTGTAGAAAATGTTTACTGGTTTTCAAATTATCAAATGAAGTTCGTCATGCTTGCATTCAGTTTGCTCAACATTTTTCGCAAGTCCTCGATTGACTCTGCCATAACAACCTTATCATCTGCGAAAGCTAACCCACTTACGTTCACTGTCTCCAGATCTACACCTTATTCGTCAAAGAGGGCCATTCTTAGACATTTGTACGTGAATATAATAATTGGCCATGGTGTACTCACTTAGTTTATATATTCAATTGACTCTATACTCTTTCATTACTTCCCAAAGTTCGCGTCTATCCACTTTGTCAAACGCCTTTTCTACTATAGGGCAACAAATGCACACAAGACTTTTTTCCTCACTCTCAAACTCTGTTGTATATGCAATAATTCTAGGTAATTAAAAGCGAGTTTATTCTGGCAACTGTCTTTAATCATAAAAAAACAATATTCTCAAAATTGCTCTATTTGTCATTATATTTATTTATATATTGTTTCGCACAAAATTGAATTTAAAAAAAAAACATTTTTGGACAAAAAACGACCAAAAAAATTTGCATTTTTTTTAAATAAAAATTGTTTATACATTTTAATTTTTTTTATCATGAAAAATATTGCAGCGAGGTGTCTTTGGCAAGATATTTTGAATTAATTCCGCAAAAAAATGATGACTTTTCATGCAAAAATGGTTAGAATGTGAATCTGTTAATAAAAATTGTTTGAATATTTAGTAAACAGCAGGTCTTATTATTTAACCGTAATCGCGCACATTAATATTTATCATATTTCATATAGAAGCTATGGATATTTCAATAAACAGTAGTTTCAATTCAATATACACTTTATTTTTAATTGAATATACAGGTCGGAGTAGCAGCGTGCTTGAAAACTTAAAGTGCTTTCATTTCTTTAAAACTTTTCCAATATTCGCAATTAAAATAATGATCCAGAATTCGTTGATTGAATTACTTTTTATGATTAAAGTGCAACGTATATGTGGAACTTTTTCCAAAATTTGCCCTGAATGGTAGAAATTTAATGAGGGTACAGTTGACTGTAGGTTATCTCTGGTGTTTATTTGTGTAATTACACATTTCGATTTGAAATCCTATTTTATTTTTGGATAAATGGATTTTCATTTTGCGTACAGTTAAATTATCTGAGTGATTATCGTAAATGTAAATAAAATTTAATATTGACGATTTTTAATTGCGATTTCCTATGCTTGCGATATTAATTTTAATATACATTGGTATTTTTAATGTGATACACTAATTTTTAAAAGTTTAACCGTTTGCAACAAGGAAACGATTCATTAGATCGAAATGTAACTTAGCGAGGTTTTTGGGTGGTTATTTAACTGTAAAAGGCACACTCAACATTAGTTAAATTTATGTCATGGATAAAAATAATGTTTACCCAAGATCGTGGCAGAATCTTGTAGGAAATTTATTCCTACTTTAAGAACTGCCCTTAAATTTTCTGTGCGACCATTGGTTGCTAAGACATCGTCGATCTAAGACAAAAGGATCCTTTTTTTATTTAAAGTTCAATATCTGAGTGAAAAATGATCGTTCCGAGGTTTAAAAAAAATTAAAGCTGAGTAAACAAATTATCCGGTCCATATAATAGCAATGTTAGAACGATTTTTTTAAGTTCGCGAACTTGAAAAAAAAGCAAAAAAAAATTACAAAACTTTTTTCTCACATTACTTATTAAAATTGCGCGGCACATGTAGCTCCAAAAATTTTTTTCCAACAGATCTTAAAACATGAAACTCAATGCTTCAAAATGCTTTCTTGAAGACCTTAATACGAAAATTTTCCACTGAGATAGAGCATTCTGAAAAATCACTGAAAATTCGGAAAATTTGTTTTACCCTTGAATTTTTTCCATTAGTGTACCTTTTTTTAACAGCGTACCTATAACATTGATTGACGACCTTTTTGAATAAATTTGAAAGTCTTAAACGAAATTTTATCACTGAAATTTTGTTTCCCACCAATATTTTCTCGATTTCTGAACAACCTATTTTTATCGATTTTTTCCCTCTACATTGTTGACAGCAATAGTTTGTTATGACAGGGAATTCGAATTTAACGCAAATTTCCCTTTTGTTTGCAGAAAGCGACAAACGAGTTATAATAAAACGCGAAGCTGGTGGTGAGTTCGGATTTAGGATTCATGGATCGAAGCCAGTGGTTGTATCAGTAATCGAGCCGGACACGCCAGCAGAAAGTTCCGGTCTAGAAATAGGTGACATAATCATGACAGTGAACGGAAGGAACGTCATGGACGCGACGCATTCCGAGGTCGTTAGGATGGCCCATTCAGGATCAGATGTCCTGGAACTGGAAGTGGCGACAACATGTAACGTCTTAGCACCACAGATTGGAAGAAGTGGAACAAAAGAAAACTCAGTTGAAGCTCCCATTTGTGCAGGGTACCTCTGGAGAAAAGCTGCTACTTCCACTAGTCCAGACAAGTGGGTTCGAAGGTGGTTCGCTCTTCGTCGTGACAACTGCCTTTATTATTATAAGACTGATGCGGTAAGCCATGAATTTAAAATATTTAAATTAGGTATCAGGGATGATTGAGCGGTATACGAAAAAATGTCGTAATCTGTAGTGTCACTCCAATCTTCACTAAGTTTTTTATCTCTAAGATGAAGTTTTTGAAAAGGCAGTTTGCAAACTTAGGAAAAAAACGGCTATTTCAATTCCATAACGTATTATAACTTTTTGAACTAGGCTGATAGTTTTACTCTGTTCACTTTTGATTAAAGGTAGTGAACACAAATCGTGAATTACGTTTAAATCCTTAGAAATTATTTTCAATTTGCTAAGGGTAATTTTTCATCTGTGTATATAAATTTCAATGTTTGACTTATCTTGATTGGAAGGAAAATTTCATTCTACAGGATTCACAGCCAGTAGGTGCAGTGATGCTTCTAAAATACGACGTAGAGCCAACTTTAGAAAAAAGATCTCACAGCTTTGCCATTAGAAAAAAAGGAGCACCAACTCTACATTTGGCTGCTGATACTGAAGAAGCTGCAGCTAGATGGAGTACTATTATTCGTGAAGCTGTTGAAAGAAATAATCAAGTAATATTCTCCAGATTTTGATTTACATTGCAAACTAATTTATAATATAATACGTTACTTTTTATTACTGTTATAATTATTACTATTAGTATACAAATTAATTATATTAATGCTAATATATTAATTCCATATCATATTAAATTGACTGAAGTCGTTTATTGACAAGCTATCTTACACGTCTGGCCCAAGCTTATCTTGTTGCATCAAAATAAAAAAAACTAAAGATAATTTATGTAAAATATGTCATATCGATGCTAATGTGATTTTTTTCTCATTCTTAGGCAGGTACCTGGTTGGATACATCCTTGAGGATGCAGCAGATGTCTCCTAGCTCAATCCAAAGACCAGATTGTTTTGGTTACCTCAGCAAACTGCAGAGAAATGTTAGGAGAACATCTCCATCTTCTGGGTGGTCCAGGCGATATTGTGTTTTAAAAGATGCTGCACTCTATTTTTATGATGATGCGAATTCCGAAAGGTCTTTCGGAGTTGCGTGTCTTCATGGATTTAGGGTTCACGCTAGCGCCCCAAACTCTGGTGGTAGAAAACACGCCTTCGAGCTTCAACCTCCAGATCCCACACAGAGGACTTATACTTTTGCGACTGAATCGGAAATTGACAAAAAGAGGTTTGCTTTTCAATGAAAATATTTTTCTAAATATTATATGCTTCAATATTAGGTTAAAAAATCAAAAAGATAAACCATTATTTTGTAATGTGAAACTATTTTTTACCCTCAAGGAAAAAATAATATTTTCTAATTTTCTGTGAATTTTGTTGAACTCCAATTAATTTATTATTCAATTAATTTGCATTCCCTCACCTGTATTCACTGGCATTGCTGTAAGCCCGAGTAAAAATGATTCGACTTGAATTCGACTTGGTCATGTCTTGAGTTCGTCTCCAAGACATCGATGTCTGGCTGCGTCTCAAAACTGAGTCGAGACATAGGCCTTCTTCTTACTTTTATGACCACGACAGGTAAAACGGCGCTTACTTGTCTTAAGTCGAGCCTTGTCTTGGCTAACGCGACGTTTACTTGATTCAAGACGAGCCTTGTCTTGGCTGAGATTATCGAACCTTTTTTGGCTCATAAATGAGATTAAAATTGATGAATGAAAAATTTTTAATTATTAAATTAGTTATTTTTAATTTAAAAATTCTGAATGGGTGGGTCTGAATGAGTATAACTCGGGGGGATAACGCAAAATGAGGTGTCACATATGGAAAATATGAATGTGAATGCAATTTTTTAGAAATGCTCGACAAAATAAAAATTAGTGACTTTATTTTGCAAGTGGTTGAACATTGAACTATTTTATTGAAAACTCGTTTTTTTTTTTTTGATGAAAATTCATCTTTTGAATTGAAAATTTAACTATTCCATTATTGCATTATTGGTTAAAATTTTATCATTATTAGTCAGTTTTCTCAACTGCACATTTATTTATTACATGTTCGGTTAAAATCGATATTTTTAGTTAAATGTTCAACTATTCTGTTTATAATTCTTCTTTCTTATTGTAAATTTATCTTTTTTCATAGCAAATTCGTCCTTTTGGATTTCCAATTTAAATCTCTTCTAAAAGATCCATCTTTTTTGCTTGAAGATTAAAATATTTAGTTAAAAATGCAGCTGTTTCGGGTTGAAGATTTTTTTTTAATTTGACTATGTAGATGAAAATTCGTCTGGACGTCAGTTTTGGACTAAATTTTTTCATTTTTTATTGAAAATATAATTATTTTTGCATAAAATCCATCAAATCATATTACTTTAATTTAATTAAATCTCCATGATTCCCATTGAATTTACCTCTTAATAAATTTAATATGAATTCATATTGCCGTTGAATTATTCTTCTTTTCTTTTGAATTATAGGGAATTCTATTTTTGCTGTTGTGAATTCCATGGAATTTATTTTCAATTTTCCTGAATGACTTTAAATTATAGAATAATAAATCTCTTATACTATTCAATTCCTTTGAATGATATTACTCGATAAAAGTTAAGCTTAAAGCAACTTGAATTTTGATGTTATTGTTATAAACGATTTTTTATGTATGGCATTAAATTGTTTTGTATTGATTTGAATTTCCTTACCCTATTTTGAATTAATTACAAATTTTATCGAATTAATTTCTATACTACTGAATCAATCCTGAATTTTATTTTATTTACTTGAATTCGGCCGAATCATTTTAAATGCACTTTAAATTCGAAGTCATGGTGTTGATTTGAATTTAGCTACAGATAATTTGAATTCAATTAAATGCAATTAATTTTATGATAAAATAGAATAAATTTAGTTTCGAATTATTAAGTTCATTGCAATTTGTTTTAATTTAATCTGTTAATCACTTGAATTCGCTGAAATTGAACAGAATTTGTCGAATTTAGGTTGAATTCGAGTAATTTCACTATTTTGAAAAACACTGAAATTGTACAAATTAATGTATATTCAATTAATTTTCAGATGGCTAGCAGCGATAGAATATTCCATCGACCGGTGGATAAAGGTAGGTTGACTTTCGTCAGCCTAGATCGAACAAAAAACGACATAAGCTACGAATTTCCCCGTCCCCGAATCCATTTCCGGTACTCGGAGCAGGACAATTGCCGAAAAATAAAAAGTCGTTAAATAATTAATTTTGCATAGCTGAATTACACTGAAAAGGACAGCAAACTTTTTCATAGGCGAATACGATTTTACAAAATTCTATGGAAGTTCTAAAAAAATCTCGAACAAAATACTAGGTATTCTAAATAAAAATTACAATTTATAATTTCAAAAGAGTACTCACTTCTGAAAAAGGAGTTGATTATAAATTGAACTTGAGTAAATAACCATTTTGATATTTAAAGATTAAAAATGCATGACTTTTTTCGTGGTGAAAAATAATTGTTTTGCTCCCCATTCAGTTCCTATTTTCCTAACCGTCCTACATGAATGAAGAGGGCGATTTTAAATTGAGATCGTTATTTATTATTGCACTGTAATCAGTGCTTTATTTTTTATCAAAGAGCACAATCCAATTATTGTCGTTATTATATTCGCGGTTGAAATTTATTGAAAATTATTTAATGCTAGTTATTTCGTATAAGGATGGATGGGGTAGAGTTGATAATCTAGGCTACAGTGGATAATTTTAATCAGTTATTGATTATTAATTCTTTATTATTAATTATGAAAACTGATTAGATGCCTAATGTAAATGCGAAAATTATTATTATTGATTCGCATTACGTACAATTAAAAAAATTATAAATAATTAAAATTATCCACTCTTAAAAGTCTCCCCCTAGGATATGAATTATAAATTCGAAATATCAAGCTGGAACCGGCTTATCAAATAATGTATAAAAAATGTGTTACTCTTATTATGACTATATGCACTGTTATGCTTATAGTTACAATTATCATTTCACAAAAGCGCGTAAACATAAAATGATATTATTAACATATATTATATATTATATATACACTCACTTATATATGTATATATTTATTGTATAGAAATCCGCAAAGACGGATATTTTGTCGATGTGTATGATAGTTTTTGTGCATGTAAGAATTAAGGAGCAAATGTGAAAAATGACTATTGACATTCTTATCGTTATTAATTTATTATGGTGGATTGAGAGATGAGTACATGTACGATGAATGAGATTTTAATGTTGTTATTTAAGAAAAATCGTAAATTTGTATACCTCGCGCGCACGCCCCTTGCGGTTGCATTTAAAAGAAATGTTTATAAAAATCTACACATAAAAGAGAGCACTTTAATCACGAAAAATATAAAAAAAAACTTAATTACATGTTATAACGAAAGCTGATTAATTATTTATGTTGCGGAGAACGATGAAGGAGGAACTGATGTGTTCTGACCGGTGGTCCCTTAACAAGGAAATTGATTAAAAAATAATAAGTCACCCGCTCAAAATCTGAGATAATAATAAAGACTTTAATACAAGTTAACTAACGGCAAATGCCAATTAATAATTATCCCCTGTTTCATGTATTTTTGTTCGATACTCGATAGTCTGCGAAAAACTTGTGCTTTTCCTAGCATTCAATATTTCTTGTCATCAATTTCTAATTAGAATGTAAGGCCATGTGACCAAAGGGCCGCGTGACCAGATTCCTTCCTTACCGACACTTTTTTTATTTTCTAACTTATTTCCACACAAAGCGCCAGATCAGGTTGAAAGTTTCGGATAGTAAATAAGAAGCACTAAGAATGGTGAGTCTGACCCTAAACTTTAATAATTACGAAAAAAGCAACAACAAAATATTTACAAAAAAACTTTTTTATAATTATAAAAATGTAGGAAACAGACCCACCTTTCTTAGTGCTACTTATTTCAAATCCCAAATTTTCAACACTTTGTGGCGCTTCGTGTGAAAATAAGTGAGGAAATAAGAAAAGTGTCAATAAGATAGGAATCTGGTCACATAACCCACTCATCACATAGCCTTAATTAATGTATTTAATAATAAATTAGAATTGGTATTTACTAATTAACTAATTTCACTATTTATACAATTTTTTAATTTTTAAACTAATCACTTGGGAAAATTTAAATTTCCAAATGAGAAATAAAAATATTATTGTTGTGGAAGAGCATAGTTTTGCTTGCATGTTCTATATACGTAATATTAAGACAAAGAAAATTCATTCGTACGCATTAGCATTTAAATGATCCGGAAATAAGAATCGTAATTACAGAGTCTTTTTGTGATATTAAATAAAGAGCACTTCCATTTCAAATCAAGAAAAAATCAAGAAAAGTCTAGGTCATGGTGTCAGGATGTTTTGGTATTTGGATATATGTACCATTCTGTGCTGAAAATAAAGAAACCCATATTTTATAGTTAATTGAAACATTTATTGTATTCATTACATTAATTTGAAGATTAACTGCAAATTATCAAAAGTTTACAGAGTTTGTTTATCAAAATCCAATGTTTAGAATTTTCTTTCTTTATTCGACGTCGGAATTCTGGCTCTTCACAAGTAATCCCAAAAAAAAGGATAAAATGTCGGCTGTTCGTCTACAATTTTTGAGATTGGATTTTCTCAAAAACTCCACCCTTTAAAATTGCAGCTACACATTGAAAAAAATATATTGAAAAAAATCGAGTTCTGGAATTTTTCTCAGAAATAACGAGAGGTACCATACAATGTTTAAATAAAGTTTTAAAACATCAGGAAACGATCTAAAAAAGCACCTTTTACTCATTTGTGACGGCTTGCATCGTTTACGGAAAAAATAAAAAATTACCTTAAAACATATATTAAAAAAAAAGATTTTCCGGAAAGCCCTACCTTTTTCATTTTTTGATTACTTCAAAAATTACTTCAAGTGGAAAAAGGGGATGAAATAGTCGTCCCGAAAATTCGGGACAAGCCAGGCTTATGAAAAATATTGGAATATTGGAAAGATATTTTTCAAGTATTTTTAAACAAACACAATTTTATTTTTTTTCACCACAGAATTATATGTATCAAATCATTATATCACCCTAAGCTGGACCTCCCTGTCTGATTTGAAGTGGAATTGGTCTAATGGTAATCTTGATTCAATCTCCTCGGTATTGCATTCAAAGTATGAATTTCGCAATGTAGATTATCAGACTAACTATTGGGAAGGAAAATTGAAGAAATAAATATGCATATCAGTCGTACATTGTGTAAGATAATTTTAAAGCAAGGTAGGTCAAGAAAATAATGCTCGAAATTGTAATTGAAATGTCATTTTAAACTAATGTCGAAGAATAAAACTATTCTTTTCTCCATATTCATGAATGTTCATGAATAACATTTTTGTATGTGTACTTTTTTTTAAGCAATTACAAGTAAGTTGTTATATAATATCATTTTATTACCATTAATAAGTTTTATTTAGAAATTGCCAATTATACTTATTTCCGGAATACGGTCTAGTCTTTCGACAGAAATTCTATGCTTTTTTCTTTATATCAGTTAATAATAAGACACATCCTCGGGATTTTGAAATTGACATGAGATTTCAAATGGGAAAAGCTTAGTTTTAGGGAAAATGGGATCAACAACTGCTTGTTATTAACCTTCCGGAAATTGAATATTAATTACTGCTTAATAAGTATTCGAAAAATAATTTCCACTTCATAACTTTAAAATTCAAGGATTAATTAATTTGTTGTACTCTACAACTGCCAAGCTTGCAAGTATTTTTCAAACTAAATTTTAAGTTGGTTAAACAATTTTTTAAAAATTTTCTCTGTAAGAGTGTCAATCATGATAAGTTAGTATTTTTTAAGATTAATGATGCAGTATGTGAAAGTCAAGTATTTTTCAGAAGTTTGGCTGGTTGTCTCGAATTTACGGGATGACTAACCAATGTTTTTTAAATTCCAAATCATTAAACTTACGTATTTTCTGGAAATAATGATACAATCATGGTAATTAAGTTAAGAGTAATATTTTTGTTAGAAATATTTTTCAAATGGTTAAACGATTTCCATTTGTTCAATTTTGCTTCCCACAATATCATGAAAGTTTATTGTTTTCCGAAGTGATTACACACTTGACAAATGACAGATGTAATATGTTTTTTCAGATAGGGGAGACCATCCTACATTAGATAACTAACCTACCGTAAATAATCGTTAATTAAAAGCCCAGATAAACCTGCAAAGATAATTTCTGATTTTGGTTTATCAACAAATACAAGTACATAGTCCTGCAGGAGAATTATCTATTGTAGGGTGGTATCCTTATTATCAAATGTTTAAACAATTAACAATCATTCAAATCTGACCTTTAAATTGAGAGGTTAATAAGAATCTAGTTTTTTAACATTTTTACACCATGTCGCTTATTATAAAAAAGCTATGCCTCAGTTGTTCGTCCAATTATTATTTGCCTACGAAATTTCTTCAATATATTATGAATGAACAAATTAACTGTCTCACGAATCCTACAAAAAAGGAACAGTTATAAATTGATTAATTAAAATGTTCAAGCTAGATATGATAGATTCAAAAATATCGGTTTAATAAACAATTTAATAATGTACTAGACAAAAAATATTATTCCTAACA
>NC_046666.1:74209734-74212497 GCF_010883055.1 Belonocnema kinseyi | reverse complement strand
GCTACAGGTTTAACCCAGAGAGCAGCTATAGATTTATTAACTTATTATTACTCTGCCATTCAACTCATTGTCAGTCACCGCAGCGTGGGATGGCAGCAAATATGGTGCACAATGAGCGGACCGACGGACGGTCAACTTTTTTTGCAGCCGTCCACCTGCAGTCCCTTTAGCCGGTGTTCAACTTAAATGCGTCATTTTTCATAAGCTTTTCTTACGCTTTACTCAATTTAAATTATACTTTTAATCATTTTTTTTTAGAAATCTATTCTCAATAGTCTAAAGAATGTCTCTTTAGAATGTCAAGTTACACAAGTATATCTGAGGGTCACAATGAGCCTGCAAAAATTGCCATTATATGCCATTTTTGATATGCCTAAAACTTTTGCATAATATTTCTGAGATATAAAATTGCGATAAATGCAATATTCATTGATAAGTGAACAAGTATATTAAATATTAAATAAATTGGCTTATAATTTCCTGTCCAAAATCGAAGAAATAAAAATTGGAAACATTTTACATGTTAAACTCCATAAGATATAAAAATGGCCAGAGCGAGTTCTAAAAATATTTTTTTTCGAAAATAAAAAAATAGGCATACATTTATTTGTCTAATAGAACGATTTGGCCCGCAAGCCCGTTGAAATTTGTTAAATGTGATTTTTTGAGCCACATATATATTCAATCAACTTATTTAAGGACTTCCATCTGTATTATATTTGTTTGACAATGATATCGAAAATGTTGTTTGTTTTTACGTATTTCTAATGGTTTAGGAAATACTTCTAGAAAGTTACCATTTTGATTTTTTCAAAGAAAATTTTAAAGAGTTGTACTCGTTCAGACCCACAGATTCTGGATTTTTTAATTAAAAATAACTAATTTAATAATTACAAATTTTTCATTCATCAATTTCAATCTCATTTATGAGCCGAAAAAGGTTCGTATAGAGGCAGGTTTACTTCAGACCAGTAAACATCGTGTTAGCCAAGACAAGGCTCGATTTGAGACAAGTGAACACCGTTTTGCCTGTCGTGGCCATAAAAGTAAGACGAAGACTTATATCTCGACTCAGTTTTGAGACACAGCCAGACATTGATGCCTTGGAGACGAACTCAAGACATAACCAAGTCGAACTCAAGTCGAAGTATTTTTACTCGGGATCACAAGTGGCAATTGGTCTCGTCTAAATAATTGGCTTTTGAGTAAGTGGAACATTTAAAAAATGCGGATAATATTACAATTTTTCAGAAAACCGTGACTTGTACCAATTTCCACATTTTGTTTGTATTAAATAATTAACATAAATAAATATTAATAAATAATGATATAAAAGCGTTCTTGTTGAGAAGCAATGTGTTAAATTGATTTCTGACGCGTTCTATATGCACATATTACAATTCACAGTTTTCTTATGGTTAAATATAAGAACTGCGTTACTTTGACGCTACTTTTTGACCACGTTTCTAGGTCTGGAAAAAATGAGGGTTCCAGGTTTTGCATTATCTTCATAGTGGAAAAGTTGTCAGTAAATAAAAGGTTCCTTCCAATCGTATAAGAAAATTAGCGATAATGAAATACAACACATTATACTAAGAATTAATCTCAGAATATTTTGTACAAGTAGTGAAATGGATTTTCGTGTAATA
This sequence comes from Belonocnema kinseyi, assembly GCF_010883055.1. Classification (NCBI taxonomy): domain Eukaryota; kingdom Metazoa; phylum Arthropoda; class Insecta; order Hymenoptera; family Cynipidae; genus Belonocnema; species Belonocnema kinseyi. The sequence continues at coordinate 74,210,848 of NC_046666.1, read as the reverse complement.
AATCGAGATTGTTACGTCTTGCGTGTTCTGAAATAACCCGTACATATACGTGTTTATGACGTGCATTAATCTAGGCTAGAAAAAAGGAAAATGTCGATTCAAGTCGCAATAAAACATTTCGAGCCGCCTCAAACATATTATCTTCGAAACTACTACCATTTTAATTTCCCAAAATAATTTCAAATAATAATAAATAACAAATTATAAAGATTGACGGTAGAAAATGGAATTATATATTCCATGCAAAATGGTTAAATTATTGTTTGAATAATATTAATTCAATTCTAAACTTGCCAAAAATATATTTGAAGGAACTAAGAAAATATTACTTCTACGGCTAAGTAGACTAGAGTCTTCCAAAAAAATTGTTTTTGTTAAAGGGCAAGACTCCCCCCTATTTTATGAGGTTCTCGCAAAAAGAAATTGCATTTTTTGCTCAAGTAAAATTAAAATTAAAATAAAATCTCAAATTCGAAACTAAGGTAGGATTTTAAATGCTTTTTTCGAAACTTTTCGGTCTGGATTTTTTGTATTCGATTAGTTTGCAAGTATTTTTGAACAAGTCTCATGTTATTTAAAGAATTATTATTTGTTGAGCAATTTTAATTTCCCCTGTAATTCTAAAAAGTAAATATTGGTTGAATTTATTACACAGAAAGTAAATGTTGACTATAATACTTCTGTAATCAGTTATTTGTTGAGTGTCTGAACAATTTATATTTGCTTTGATTTTTGTTCTCCTGCTGAATTATGAAAAGTTCGCATTTTCTGGAATTATTGACGCAATTAATGAATGTTAGTAGCAATGTTTATTGCTAACGACATTTTGTAATTGTTTAAACTTTTTATATTTGTAAACATTTTTTTCCATACCAAATCATGACAATTTAGGACTTTCTTGAATTAATTACATCACAAAATAAAGTAATGATAAAATTTGTTGCAGGGAATTTTTTAGAGGGATGAAGTTATATTTAGACAACTTTGCATTTTGCCAAACATATGTGTTATCAAGGAAAAACAAAAGAAAGTTTAACCGAAATTTGGTTAAAGTTCATCCTGTAAAGTTAATGTTTGTTGCAGCAAATCTTTCATCGGAAATCGATGTAAAGTT
>NC_046666.1:74205516-74209634 GCF_010883055.1 Belonocnema kinseyi | reverse complement strand
TATTACACCATTAAGCTATTTCCCTTTCGGGGTAGGCGTGACTCACTCGGTGGTATATTTATTTAAATAACATGTTCGTTCCGCAACACTGCTCCGACCCAGGTTGCTGACCAATCTCTCTAGCAATCATCCCAAGTGAAGATCCACACAAAGTCGTCATGTAAGCTTCCCCACTTTGTTCCATTAGTATCCAAGGTATTTTGTTTCAGGCGTTATTCACTCTACTGACACACTTTTTATTAACTATTTGTCGTCATATTTTTCTTCCCTGGCATACTTCTCTAACTTCTTTTATGACCATGCATTTTTTCACGCAGGCTCTCGTGTTTCTGTGGCTTCTTATGTCTCTTCTAACTAGGGTCTCATTCACACATTCTAACCATTCTTTCAGCGGTCTACCTCTGGGCACGCTGCCATTTACTTTAGCTTGATACACTTGTTTCGTTAGTGGTTCGCTTGCCATTCTCTCAACATGCCCGAACCATCTTAACCGATTTCTTTCCCATGTGTCTACTAACGTGTCTTCTGCACCACATTCTTGGAGAATTATGTCGTTAATCACTATGTCCATCAGAGTTTATCCGCATATCATGCGCAAGAATCTCATGTCAATTGCATTAATTTACTCTTATCTTTTTCTTGATAGGTCCATGTCTCTCTACCGTATAGTGCAGTTGGACAAATATAGAGTTATGTATTGCCATTTTAGCTTTATTTGATATATTTTTACTTCTGATAAGGGGCTCTGCTCTATCAATAACCTTCTTACCTTCATTTATTCGTCTATTTAATTCCTCATCTATCTTCCCATCCCTAGTAAGCTACCAAGGTATACGAACTTCTCAACTTGTTTAATTCTCTCATCATTTATTACAATGTTGCATAGCGTTTTCTCACTCTTTTCTTCGAACGCCATAATTTTTGTTCTATTTGCCTTAATTTTGAGGCCCATGCTCTTCATGCTTGCATGTATTTTTTTCAACATTCTTTACAAGTCTTTGATGGACTCTGCTATAACAACCTTATCATCTGCGAACGCTAACCCAAATACCCTTACTGTTTCGAGATCCACACCCTCTTCGTCGAAAAGAGCCATTCTTAAGCACTTGTCCATAAATAGTATAAATAACCAAGAAGACATAACGCATCCTTGTCTAACTCCTTGAATGATATCGAGACAGTCACTCAGTTTCCCATTCACTCTTACACTCGCTTTGCTACCTGTATATATTGTTTTTATAGCTTGTAGGAGCCATCCATTGACTCCATACTCTTTCAGGACTTCCCAAAGTTTACTCCTATCTACCATGTCAAAAGCTTTTTCTGGGTCAAAAAATGCACAGGAAACTTTTTTTCCTACTCTCAAACTTTTTTCTGTTATTTGCCTTAAGCTAAATATTTGATCCGTACATGACCTTCCTGGCATAAACCCACTTCGGACTTCCCAAATCTTTGCTTCTGTTATTTTCATTACCCTACGAATAAGTATTTTTGAATATATTTTACTTACGCTGCTTAATAAGCTAATTCCCCTGTAATTATTGCACTCGCTTTTATCTCCCTTTCTCTTGTATATTGGTACGATAATCGCTTTTTTCCAATCGTCTGGGACGTCTCCCATACTGTGGCTATTTCCTTTGTACTAAGTCTACATGTGGATCATTTTATGTCTAAACCAAGTATTTGTAATGAACACACCCCTTTCTAAGCATAAGCCGACTAATTTATCTCCGTTATAGTTTGTTCTTGAATCTCTAAAATTATCTAATACTTTTTCCGTATCCTGATTCTGGGTGCCTACCCATCCATTCATATCTCATAGCAGAATTATTCTTTCACGACGATCGTAAATATTTATTGTTTTATTTAAAGTGTCCCAGAAGGCATCTTTTACTTCTCTGGGATCACTATCAACTGGCGCGTAGCAGGCTATGATAAACAATCTTCTGAATCCTACTTTCATTCTAGCCCACAGCAGTCTGGGAGATACAAAATCATGATCACCGAGATGCTGCTTCGCTCTTTCATTTAAAATCAGACCTACACCTTGACTACCATGTGATTCATTATCTACTCCTGACCAGATTTCGAATCCGCTTTTCAACACGCTGTTTCCTATGTCTTTAGTTGCACATCCCTTTTTCTTTGTTTCAGGCACACATAAAATATCTAGTTTCCTTACATGCATAGTTTCTCGCAATTCTTTTACCCTGAAATCATTCACTCCCCTAGCATTCCAAACACCTAGTCTCCATTCGTTGTCTGAAACTTGACCTTCACATTTATCGTGTACATGCCTTTTGTCAACAAAGTTCCAGTCCTTTCCGAGGCTATTTTATTGTTTGTATTATTCGTTGTTTATATTATACGCCCAACAACCACCTTCATGCTATAAGTTTTATTTTGCGAGTCGAAATCATGCCCAAGTTAAATAGAAATAGAAATAGAAATATATATATATTGTATAAAAACATACAAGATTGTTCAATCATTAACAAAGATTAGCTTTTATGACAGTTAGAATAACCCTTTTTGTTAGGATAGGTATACACTCGAAGTAATAAACCGCTCATGTTGGAGTTATACAAATTTAACTCAAGAGATAAATTTATGTCTTCAAGACATACAAACTTGTCTCTAGTACATAGAATAATGTCTGGCTCCGTTCAAAAACTAAGATATGCTCAAGTCGAACTTTTCGGCTTCAGCATGTCTTTATTGGGGGCAATTAAGTCGAAATCAAGTCGAAGCATTTTTAACTCGGGGAGGTTCAAAATTTGAAGTTTATTATTAGTCAGGTCGTCTTAAAAGCTTATCTAATGTTTTTAATGAGTTTATTTGGTGTCTTGGATAAAATAAGTTGTAATTCAGATAAAATATAAGTCTTGGTTAATTGAAAACTATTCTACACGGCGATATAAAAGTAGAAAATAAATTAAAACATTTATTTTCAATAATTAAAAATATATAACGTCTTAGATCAAATTAAATGATATTAAAATTAAATATAATGCTTTGTTAATTGAAAAATAGTCCACGCAGACAATAAAAAGAAGAAATAAATTTAAAAAAAATTATTTTTAATAATTAAAGCGGGATATAACACTCCAAATTATTTTTAGGATGAAAGATTTGTTGCTGTTATCACGTATCCTTATAGATTATTCACAATTCTTATTTTGTTTTCAAATTCATATAGACTCAACTCGCGACATAAGCCAAGTTAGTTTATGTACAAGATCGAAAGGATTAATTCGACCCTGCCAATTTACTATTTCCCCGAGATATGCTTAAAGCCGGTTCAAGCTATGCCGGAAACCGTGCTTATCTCGGTAGCTGAGTGTATTATCCTCATTTTGAATAGCCGTAGGGCTTTCAAAATATAAGATTTTTTAAAAAAAATTTGAAGACATTTTTTGAAAAATTTGAAAATTCTACAGATTTCTATTTTGACCAGCTCACAAAACTGGTATTTTAAAAAGCAAATCTCATAGATAGCATTTTTCTTGATTACTTTTCTTATTAATTGCTCATTCTTAACATATAGTTGCACTTGCTTTTTATAGTTTCCTAAATTCTTTAACTCAACATTTCTAATACGAAAAATTGTAAGAATCCATCTAGCGATGAATTTCACAATTGCATCTGTTGTGATATTCCAATTCGGCCGATAATTTTACACACGTAAATGTAAAATTCATTATGTAAAAGAATAAAATAAAATAAAATTTATTAGAGCGACAGGTTTGGAACACTCGAAGCTCGAACTTCGTAAAATTTCATGAAAATTGAAGACACACAAGTCGGACACGCTACCACCCGAATAAAAATGCTTCGACTTGAGTTCGACTTGAATTGCCCCCAATCACGACATGCTGAAGTCGAAAAGTTGGACTTGAGCATGTCTCAGTTTTGAGAGGGAACCAGACTTCAATTCATGTCTTGGAGACAAATTTTTATGCCTTGAAGACAAAAATTTTCTCTTGAGTCGTATTTTTATGATTACAACACGTGCGGTTTATACCTTCGAGCGTATACCTTCCCTAACAAAAAGGTTATTTCTAACAGTCATAAAAGCTAATCTTTGTTAATGGTTCAGCAATTTTGTATGATTTCAT
>NC_046666.1:74175815-74205416 GCF_010883055.1 Belonocnema kinseyi | reverse complement strand
TATTCTCGGATTGTTATTTGTATTATACTTGTTTGACGATGATACCGAAAATGTTGTTTGTTTTTACATATTCCTGACTTCTTAGGAGATCCTTCTAGAAATTTACAATTTTTATTTTTTTGAAGGAAATTTTTAAGGGTTCATTCAGACTTTTTAAAGGCTCGTTCAGACCCACTGAGTCTGAATTTTTAAATTAAAAATAACTAATTTAATAATTACAAATATTTAATTCATCAATTTTAATCTCATTTATGAGCCAAAAAAGGTTCGATAATCTCAGCCAAGACAAGGCTCGTCTTGAGTCAAGTAAACGTCGCCTTAGCCAAGACAAGGCTCGAGTTAAGACAAGTAAACGCCGTTTACAACGAACTCAAGATATAACCAAGTCGAACTCAAGTCGAACCATTTTTACTCGGGCACCTAACTAAAACACATTAGATACTATAGGTATTTTTGTCATATTCAAATATTCTTTAATAAAAATATGAAATATACGTTTTGAATAACCGCATTTTTCCCGTTCCAGTAGCAGAAAATATTAAAGGCAAAATAGGAATAGCTCGAATTCGATCTATTTTTGTGTGGAAGCTGTCAAAAATGTTGAACATAGCTGTCAATTTCCTCGCATTAACGCTCACACCACAAGGTGAGACAGAGTCTCATTTACCACAAGATGGGGTGTCTCCACACCCCAGTCATTTTGAGACACATTACGAATGATTTATGGTATATTATTGTTTCTTAAATATTTCACAAAATTATACAATTATTCAAAGGTCTTTTCAATCATTTTCTGCTCAATTATAACGAGAAAATTCCATTTCTTAGATTTTTTGAGTTATAGGAAACACAAAGGCTGTTTACACAGTGCGTAACACATAATATATTTCATAAAGGATAATAAATGATTAAGTAACTTCTTGCAGTAACGTTAATAATATATTGACCCAAAAAATGCAATTTCATAAACAGCATAAAAAACAGCATACAAAGATACTTAAAAACATGAAAAAGATACCTAGCTCATGCGCGAAAATAGGGCCTTGGGGTGCCTAAACACCCCACCTTGTGATGTGAGGGTTAAGAATAAAAAGGCTCCAAAATTAGAGGATGAAGGCGTCGATAAGCAACAAAAACGAGAGACGCTTTTGTATTCACATATTATTTGATTAATTATTCTAATTTTTCGATTAATTATAAATCAAAAATCTTACAGTTTCCGCCAGGGTTAAACTAAAGATCTTTGGTAAAACTAAAAATCTCGATGTAATTTTCAATCACAGTAAAGTGATTTTACCGACGCATGGTATTTTTACACGCTGCGACTGAATTTTCCTTTCTGAATGTAAAGTTCGTACGAGGAAATGTGTAATTTTATTTTTATCGGGTGTGTAATATTACACTGCTGTTCGAGGGTTCTCTTGTTTACTTCGCTAGAGGTTGCAGTTTCACATACTTTTGTAAAATCACACAATCAAGTGTGTGATATTTACAATGATACAATATGCAATTTTCCGAATCTTTGTAATTTCACACAAATCTTTTTTTACAGTGTATTATAAAAGGCCAAAGTTAACCATAAATAAAAGTATGGCTTTTTTATGAAATTCGACTTTTTATATTTCTAAACAAATCGTCGCCACTTTTTTTATTTTTAACTTTTTTCTTTGACGGATTTTAAAAAAGGACGCCAGAACTCACCAGAATGTAAATAAAATTGGAATATCTAAATAAGATCAGATACTATAGAATTCTCATGAAAAAAATTTTGTTTTTAAAATACACCTCAAGATTCAAATACTTATCACTTCGTGAAATTTATTTTTCTCAAATCAGACAAAGACTCTTCAGTTTCAAAAATATTTTAACCAAGGAGATGAATTTTCAACTTGAAATTTCAATATTCTAAAAAAAATATTTCTTAACTTGATGATTCAACCAAAATTATCAAACAAAAGTTTGATATCAACGATAATCAACGATAATCAACGAAATAGTTGAAATTTCAACATAACAGTTAAATTTCCAACAAAAAATAATTACTTTTAAACAAAATTATAGAATTTTCAACCAAATAGTTGCTTTTTATCAAGAAAAATGAAATTTCTACTCTAATTGATGAATTTTGAAAATTTAAATTAATAAAAAACAGCTAAATTTTGATCCAAAAAAATCTTTCAGTACGATTTTTCAACATAAAAATATGAGTTACTACTGGAATGGAAGCTTCTAATGTGTCCCCTAAGGGTTTAAAATTTTTCTTGCACCTCATTCTCTATTCCTTTCCACGCCCCTCCCACACTTACTTGGTGGTGGAAGGGGGACCCCTTTCCAAACCCCTCACACACTTACTTGGTGGTGGAAGGGGGACCTACAGTTTAAGGTGGGTTCCGAACCACAAAGAGCAACAGCTTTAAGTACTTAGATAAAACCTTTTTCTCTAGAGGTACCGGTCCCACGACTCTCCGGAGATGAACAACTTCCTTGCTAGGCTAGTGTTCACCGCATGGGCCGCCGAGACCTCTTTTCCAGAGTGCGAGGCGGGAATCGAACCCGCAAGCCGACGGAGTGGGTCCAAAGCCTACGCTTTAGCCCCCACGACCATCGTCCCACTTAAAAATATGAGTTTTGAGCAAGAAGTAAATTTTCTACGAAGATACTTGAATTTTCAACCGAAAAGGATGACTTTCAATTTTTTAATTTGTTAAAAATTCCCTCATTTTTCCCGGACCAATTTTTAATTTTTCCTCGGCATTAGTATTCAAAGATCGGAATCTTAAGCTTGTAACATTTTTAACCTAGAATTTTTTATAAAATGAATAAAACAATTTCAAATTCAAATTGAAAATTTTCGAATTCATTCTTATGGAAATTCCCTGACTGTTGCCAGCTTTTTTCTAAATCCCTGACTTTTTCTGACCAATAAAATTCCCTTACTCTTTTTTTAATTGTTGTCTAGTTTCGTTTTTCATTCACCAGGTTTCTTTGGTGCATAAAGTTCAATTGATATTAAATTCATGTATAATTACTACGAATTATTTGTTTAATTTGCGAATTTCCAAAAATTACGTACATGAATGAAGGACCACCCACCCTTTCGAAACAAATCGTAACAAAATTTTAGGTCCCCTTTCATAGAGCTGTTACGTAATTTAAGTACGATCCCTTAGTATGAAATTAAATATTGGAAAATGGATATGTATCAAAATTGAAGTAGTTATAAATGAAATACAATGAAACTCTGAGACTGGGCCGATTTTGAGGCTGCAATAGGTGGGGAATTACCCAGATAGAGTGCCGTTTCGTATAAAACTCTTTATCTCTCTATCTCTAAGGCTATCTCTAGGGCTCACTGTAGTTAAAACAAAATTTAAATTAAGAAAGTTTTCCCTAATGTACAGTTATGCATTAATTTAAGACATAAGAATTTAATTTCATGCAAAACTCCTATTGTACATTTATATCCACTTCCTAGCGTCAGTTTATTGTGTATCGGAGCGAGAAATCTGTAGGAAGTAATTAGTGGTTACCAGCCCTGTCGAGGAGTTTACACGGGGCCTCCTATAGTCGTATGTGATCTACTCTCTCGATGTATTAGTACTTTAAGTACCTGCTAGTAAACTTGGTACGACGTACATAACGAGTACTTTTCAGGAAGTGTAAGTGAAGTGTAAGGAGAGAGAATGAGAAAAAATTATCAGGATGTCGAAAAGAGAGAATAGAAAAGAAAGAGAAACTGGAATGGATCTCATAGGGAAAATTACACGCTTCAAGTTTCCATATATTTCCTTAATCATTTGGTATACTCTCAAAGATCGAATAATCACTTCTATGATTGCTTCTGATTTCCTTAATTTTATACTTCTTAGAATTTCTGCTTCTATTTCCAAATCATATACCATTAACTCTGGCGTAATTATGGATAAAAATTCGCGAGTTCTTCAGATCGCGGCTGCGCTAAAAATAAAAAAACATACTAAATTTATTTGTACCATATATAAATGTTCTTGGGACCCTTTTGACGGTATGCTGAAAATGTCATTTAGGCAAAAATTCTCCTTCGAATTTATTAATAAGCTAAGGCTGAGCAAAATTTACGCTCCGAATGAGGTCATTATGGATCAAAATTTTTGTTTGTTAATAAAAGTATTCAAATATTTTTTTCTTCGATCCTGATCATATGGATATCATTATTTAGTCACTGCAGAGTATAATCATAAAAAAATAATATCGTGCAGGGCGGAAATCTCGATATCCCGGAATGTCCCAAGGATATCTCAGAATATCCTCAGGATACCTCATGAATGTCCCAATTTTATATGTCAAGGATGTTTCCAAAATACCCCAATTCTATAATTTAGTATATTATTGGAAATTCGGATATATCTACTGCCAATTATATTTACATTCAATCGTATCAATAAAATAAGAAATAATTTAGAAATATTAGGTATTTTTCCGAAGATTTTACGCAAAGTGTACAATAAAATATAATACAAAATAATATAATAATAAATAAAGTATAACATACAATAATGGTAAATTCCCATTTAAGTCACTTTGCGGTAAATTCCATCATGGCTGTCAGTGTGCGAAGACTGTCGTGCAGTAATAAGTGACACTTTAAGAAAAGTTATTGGTTATGACAATTATTCACGTTAATAATTTTTTGCTAATTATACTGAGATAGTATTTTGAAATAAACCGTGTATCCTACATTTTTACAAAGTGCGCGGATATATCCTAGGGACATGCCAATGATATCATTTTGTTGTGAGAGAATAGTCTCTTACAGTGATTATAGTATCGTATGTTGCATTTTTTCTAAAATTTTCAATTTTTACACTTTTAAGTTATAGTGGATTAATAATTAATTGAAGCAGAATTACATCAGTATATAACTAGGCTGTGGGTGAGAGTACCAATTATCCCCCCTCCCCCAATTTTCGACACCCTTCTCTATGTTTTATGAAATAATAAGAGAATAGAGATAAATAGAAAAAAAATTTTTTTAAGAGTGCGGACATTTTTTTGTAGTAATATGTATTCATCTTATGCTAAACAATAATGTATGTGTTCTGAAATTACAAAATTCAGCCTTGATTCCAAGCTGCCAAGAATTTTCACGTTCGCTAAATAAAATTTTTAGATAATTGCAGTTTTCAATTTACCCCTATCAACGTTATAATTATCGGAAGTGACTATTTTCTTTTCAGCACATTTTGAGGAAATGTAAAATTGATAATAAAAAATAACAAATATTTAACTATAATTTGTTTAATAAATAATAGGGAGTGCCAATGAATTTCCAATCCAAAGCACTGTATACAATTCTTGGCACCCCCTGCCAAGAATTGGATTGTATGTTCTTGCAATGATTTCTATTCTTGGCAATTTCGAGGCATTGCGAGGTGCCAAAACGTTTGAAACAAGGAAATTGTTTTCAATTCATCTGACTCTGAAGCCAACAATGTAAATCAACAATTTCTACAAACTTTATTTTTGAGGGCCAACACAGTCCCCTAACGATTATTAATTTTTATTTTTAATTGATGAATAGGCGTAGAAACAGCAAAGGGTATATGAGTAAGTTGAAAAGGGATTCTGTATGGGGGACCTATCATCGAGGGCCTGAAGCAACTTATGTCGCTGCAATATGGAAGGGGAATGGTACCCAGATAGTCGTGGGGGAAGAGACGATCACCCATAAAGTCCTAGCCCTACTGATGCTTACCAACATACATTTTCACGGACAAGCGATGTTTGAAAACTTTTTAAATTAACTAAAAACAGTAAAAAGCTTAGCTTTTTTAAATTAATAGTTTCTGGTACATTTTGTGAAAAAGAAAGAAAAAAACATTACAGAAGCAAAATAACTTATATAAAATTTCCCGTGAAACTAAAAAAATGTGCTAGCTTCAATATTTTAGAAGATATAATCTTCGGAAGGGACTTTTGAGAGAAAATTGTATGTAAAATATCTTATGTTTTCAATATCTCATTTGTAGTGCATCATACGTGAAATTTTTTCGTTCTCAAGTTCAAGTAGACTAAATTCCCTGAAAAAAAAAACAATGTTTTAACTACACTAGGTCCTTATCGCTTTCGCTTAGGTAATCGCTTTCTGAAATGTGCCAGGATGTCCCCAAGGCATCGCAATTCTATAATTTGGTATATTTCTGGAAATTCAGATATATCTACTGCAAATTATATGTATATATTTAGCCCTCTGAATAAAATAACTTATCGTTTAACAATATTTGGCATTTTTCTGACATTTTTGTACAAAGTATAACATTATCACTGTAAATTCTCGAGATATTATTTATCTGAAGTTGGATACAAACGCTGCAAACAATTGAAGACTATAATTATCCGATAACAGATAATTTTTACCACAAAACGGTTAAAAATTATCAGGGATATTCACAAGATATCCGGGATATATGTGGAACGTTCATGGAATATTTAAATGTCCGAAGTAGGATATTAAAATTCTTATATATGCCGCGTGGGACATTTCAATATCCCAGAAACGTTCCATACACATCTCGATATCCGGGGGATATTCAAATTTTCGATTTGCAAGATATCCACGCGGTTCATCCCAGGGCTATCCCTGGAATAACTCGGGATGTAAAGGACATACAATGGGATAACATGGGTATCCTACTTCATTGAGGGTATTTTGCTGTGAAGACTGAGATATTTCAAAAGGTCACCTTGAAATTTTTTCATTTTCGGCTTGTTCGTTTGGTTGAAGCTAGACGGACCGTACACTCGCATTTGACCTAATATTTTTCTAATTATTAAGCACATTTTTTACTACTAAGAAATATATAAATCAGTCTTATTTTTTCCAAAACGGCCCTCACGGCAATAGGATATAACGGAATTTCCATTCGATCCCATGCATTTCCCAGGTTGTCCCAGAGATGTCTCAAGGATATCCCAGAAATAACCCGTCAGATATCTCGCAAGGCGGAAATAGGGATATCCCCATGATATCCATGATATCTTGTGACGTTTCTGAAATATTTAAAAGTCCCAAATAGTATATACATTTTTTCTTATATCCTGCTTGGGACAGTTGAATCCAAATGGTTGGCCTGGGATATCCCTGGGATAACTCTGGCTTTCTTAAAAAAGTGTGTGTGTATGTGTGTGGTCTCGGTGTTTCTAGTTACGCCATTGGATAATTATTACGCAAAAGTTCGTGATAATCTGTAATAGTATCGTAGTAGTGCGTAATATTTTCGTAATAATCTGTTAATAACTATAGAAGCCTTTTCGTTTAGCCGTCTTTTACACTGTATTTTCGGAAGGTATTTGTTGCACTTTTGGCATGATATTCGGTGCACCTCACCCGGTAATAAGCGTTGAATAGAGAAATATTAATATTTTCAGATTTTAGCGAAATAGTGACGATTATTCTATTCTTTTGAATGCGCGATTTTGTCATCTGTTTAAAATGTCATTATAGGAGTCGGATATCTCAGAAACTAATTTATTTCTATTTCCATAACAACCGCCGCATAGTTTCCTGTTCCCCAAAGGAGAACGCGTTTTCAATATGTTTAATTTCTTATAAGTTTACTGAAAGATACACCTCACAGAGATGTCCTGTATTCCCCAAAATTGTACAGATTTTGAGATTATTTAATTATTTCTAATCAGTTCATAAAATATGTGTAATAAATTGTTTTAATTCCTTCACCTACTGCAAAAACCTATATAGGTGCCTGCAAATGTCACTAATAGGATTCTATATAAGGATCCTATAAGTGACCTATGTCGGATCCTATAAAAGGTTACCTTTATAGGTCAGTATAGGTGCCACCTATAGGAGATGAAACAGCTTCCTGCATAGGATCCTTTATAGAATCCTAAATGATTCTATGGTAAGGGTATGGGTCCCTTCTTTCTATGTCAGAATCCATGTAAGAGCCTATACAGGTTCCTACCACTAGGAAATCTCAAAGTCAAAAAAAACTACTGCGCAGCTGTATCTGCAATAGAAAACTACTGCGCAACATTTACGGTTCATCAGCTGTCCTATATAGGTCACTAATAAGATTCTTTATAGTGTCCTATGCAGGAAGCTGTTTCATTTCCTATAGGTGGCTCCTATACTGACCTATATAGGTGACTTATAGGATCGTTATATAGAATCCTATTAGTGATCTATATAGGTATTTGCAATAGGGTCATGTGGAATATAAGTTTTGAAATTTTAACTTTAATCAATTCAAGTCTGCCTCTCTACAGTTAAAACTATTTTAATTCACACATTTAAATAGATTTCTGTAATGCATTTTTAACACGTTTAAATAAATTATTTAAATATGAATAAATATAAATTCGAATATTTTTCAAATTTATAAATTATAAAAATATTTAATAATGAAAAATAGTTTAAATACATGCTTTCATTAAATTTTATTATTTCGATTGAGAGGAATAGGATTTGCACTTTTTCTGTTCCCGTTGGTGGATTTTTAGACGGAGGAAAAATCGCTTATTCATAGGAATACAAGTTCTTAATTTTTCTGAATTCAACGCTTATTACTGGGCACTGTATGTACCTCGTTCTTGATACTTTCCTGTCGTGTGGTACCGATTGGGTAATCCGAGCTGTCTCCGAACATTGTCGAGCATCGATCCACTTCGCTGTGGTAGTGGTGTTTGACGTTGATTCGAAAAACGACGTATTCTAGACTGGTGGAGACTTTTTTTATACATTCGAGTAAGTATAGCAACCTCATTTGGTATTTGGCAACTTGTAGCTCAATGTATTATACCACGATATTTTTAACCTAAAATATACTAACATTTTTCTTCCTAGTTTTGAGGTTAGTGTCAGATCTTGGGTTGTTGTGCTGACGCTTCAGATTTCTGAAAAGGAAATAAAATGTATTCAGGGCCGGCAAACAGTGGCCAAAAAAAAATGTCGCTTCGAAAATTTAATACGAGAAGAAAAGTTTTAGTCGATTTGAACTTCTCTTTAAATAAAAGCTAATACAACAAATTTCTTTTTTTTTTTTGTATTTAGTAAAAAAAATGAAAAAAAATTGAATCGAAAAGCACCATTTCTCATGAAATATTTACATGTTTTTAAAAAACCTGGAATCAGTGAAACCATTTATTTCCATCTAGAATCGAATATAAAATGATAAAATAAAAAATTTAAAAGCCACTCAATCACCATTAGGTTGAAAATCCTGTAGAAATTCAATTATTTGGTAGAACATTATTTTCTTCTTATTGCACATTAATATTTGTAATAAAAAATTTTACTATTCCATTTGTTGTAGTAAAATCTTCTTTTTTGGTAGTAATTTACTCTTCTTCGTAGAAAATTTAATTGTTCTTTTTATTTGCTTAAAAAATAATTTCTTTACTTAAAAATTCATGTATTTTGTTAAAAATTTGCCACAATTGGTAGAAAATTCATCTTTTGAGTTGATACTAATTTTTTTTATTGAGAAAATAAATGGTTTTAACTGAAATTTTAATTCTTCGATTTAAACATTCTTATATTTTACGTATGTTGTAACTCATTTGTTGGATGAACTCTTACAAAATTTGGTATGCCGTGTCACTACAAGTTTTTTAAATAAATTTAGAAGCATTTTGTTTGTGTTAACTGATTCTGGCTTTAAATTTAAATCTTTTTTAGTTGAAACATCAACGATTACATTTTTCGTAAGGAATTCATTTTTTGTTCTTGAAAATTTAACTACTCACCTGAACGTAGAACTGCTTTTTGAAAATTCAGTTTGTTAGTTGATAGTTCATCATTTTAGTTGAAAACTTTTTTTTAATAATAATAATAAATCTTTTAAACTGAAAATTCAACTATTCCATGTAAGGTTACGAATTTATCTTCTTCGGTTGCAAATTCAACTTTTTGGTTCATAAATTCATATATTTTGTTGAAAATTGATCTTTTGTAGTCGAATATTAATCTTCAGGGTCACTAATTTATCTTTTTACGTAAGAATTTCATTTCTTTGTTTGAAAATTGAACTAAAAGTTGAAAATTGCTCCACATTTTTTAATATTTGGTTTAAATTTCATATAGTTTGTTAAAAATAATTCTGGTAAAAATGCATTTAATCTTCTTCCATAAAATTTAATCTGTTTGGGGGAAATTTTAAAAACTCATGGGAAATTTATTGGTTTTAAAATACCTTTTTTATACTAAACATTTTAATTTTATCTTTTGTAGTTCAAAATTCATGTATTTGCCTTATGTAGTTTGTGGATGACCCCTGAAAATTTTGTATGACTGTTGCAATTAAAAGTGTTTAAAAATAAATTCAGAAACAAAAAACATTATTCTCTTAAATGTAAGGCTGTTTTTATACTTTAATGAAAAGGGTAGGCCGATAAGGAAAAATAAGAATTTGGCCTTACAAAAGTCAGGGAATCAGGGATTTTCGAAATAGGGCTGTTTCACGATTTTAGATCAAATCGTTTTTTAATACTTAAGTGTAATCCGAACCGAAGGTGCGTTTTAATTTTTTTCTGTTGAGTCGTTCAACAGAAAAAAATTATTAAAAATTGAAGGCAGTAAAACACTTATTCAAATTGGTGTCACGAGGATGTCACGTGACTCAGAGGTTTTCATAATTATCTATCATGTGATGATGTGGATTGGATGAAAACTAATGAAACTCATGATAAAGAGGTTAGGCCACGGTCTACTGCCAATTCTGACTTTTTTGATTTGATAGATTTATTTGTTAAGGTTTATGTGACAAAAAAGTTATCCTGTTATAATAATTGGATTAAGAGTCAGTAGTGCGTTGAAGGAAAGCATAAAGTACAAATATTAACACATTTTAAAATCGTACATACTTACGAATTGTTCAGTAAACATGACTATATTTAAGTACTTTTTTAATAAATTCTTTATACATACCATAAATGTATCTATTTCCGGTAGATTTGCGCTCTTGGCTTTTACGAAACCCTCCTTTGACATTTAAAAAAAAAATATTTTGCTACTTCTATTTTCGATGTACAAATTACCAAAACAAAACATCGGCACAGAAAAATATATTTGAGAATCACTGATTCATGAACTGTGATTGGTGGAAAATCCGACCCCTTTGACGTCAAAGGGGCCCTCCAAACGACATCGTGACAGAAAATTAATATTTCAACATTAACATAAAAATATTAAACAATATGTAAAAAAATTTTATGGGCGTTTTAAAATTAGAATTTTATACACTATAAAATCCATTTATTGAAAAAATGATATCTGACTTTGGAAACAACCCTATTGGAATTTTTTAGCAACGTTGATTAGGACAGATGGTACTTCGACAAAATAAAAAAGGTTTTTCAAAAAATTATAAGATGACACGATTTTAGATAACATAGATTTAATTAATATAGATTCTCCGTAATATTCATGCGCCTTGCCAAGCAAAGACCTTTTGTCATTTCGTATCTCTCGGTCAGCATTATATCTTCCCAGGTCAAAGAAAGTGTCTCTCAACCGGGATTCAGGTAATTCAGAATTTAGGTAGTCAACACCAAATGTAGAGGCTGAATCTGAACAAGGGTTAAATCCTAAGAATTTATGGTAGTCGGTTATTTAATGTACCCAGAACTTTCTCAACTTTTCGGGATTAACCATTACATTTGAAATGCTAAGTTCTGTTCCGAGAGAACGCCCACGCCTACGTTGTCAATTACCTGTCAGTATTTGACTGTCAGTCATCGATTTCGGTTCAACAAGTTCAGTTTAACAAGTTCGGTTCAACAAGTTCGTTTGCTTAAAAAGAAAGAAAAAAATGGCAACAATACCAAGAAAAATTTTATCTGTAAGATCACCGCGAGAAAATCGTGAACCTACAAAACCTTCGAAAACTGTGAATATAAGTAAAGTTATAGTGAAAACAAAGAATCTAAGACATATGTTTCAATTTGCGTACAAGAACAGTGACACGATAAAGAAATTTGCTGTTTGTCTGTTATGCAAAGCAAACGGTGATGATAAGGAAATAAAAATGACTGAAGGAAATACTTCAGGTCTATCGAAGCATTTACGCAATTATCATGAAGCAGAATACGAAGCAACGTATTTAAAGTCAAAGGTTTGTGCTAAAATATGATCTTCCTTGTTGACATTTTTTTACTCTTAAAATCTTTGAAGTCTAAATAGCACAACGCAGAGGAAATTTGGAGTCATTGTCAACAATAAATCTTCAATTATTAATATCTCTGAAAATTTAGAACATTTTTCTACATTTGATTTTAAAGATAAATTTTACTGGAATTGATTCAAATAATTACAAAGATTTAAGACACGTATTGTGTGAGTGCAAACAGTATTAAAAGCTTACATTTGTAGACAAAAATTTTGGTAAAATTTTCGTGCTAAATTAAAAGAATGCCATGCATACAAATAGTATGGAAACATACTTTTTTTTAATAACCCAGTGGGCACAAGCGTTAAAGTACATCTTTAGAATGGCGCAAAAATGTCTAAGTCAGTCCATACAACGTTCCACAAAGATAGAATGTACCAGAGACGTTTTAAAGACGTATTTCGAACATAAACATTTTTAGAACATTATTTGGTCTGACCTAGGACAGTTTTTAAAACGTTCAAATTACGTCTTTTGACTTGTACGTCCAAGAAACGTTTTTACGGCGTTCCAATTACGTTATAAAATGTTGTGTCCACTGGGAAGGGTTGAGAAAAATTTTGTTTTCCAAATTTTACAAAATTGTATTGTTCTGAGAGAAATACAAATTTGGTATAAAACACAAGATAGAGAAAAGTCAGAAAAGACTTTTTGAGAAGAATATTAGCATTGCTTTCTTAACTTATTTCGTATATCGTTTTGTTTTAGGATGGCAGTGCAGAACTAGATGAGCATATTTTGTTTGAAAATTACTATATTACACACAAATTCTGTTAAAACACAAATGTACGTTATTGTGTATCTTTCCATAATCTCGTTTGCTAATATAGTAATAAAAAATGTTGAAATTCAAATGTTACTTAAAATTTAAAGTATAGTAATAACTTTCTCTTTTTCAGCGTCGTTTTTTGTTAAAATTATTATCATTTATTGAAAAAATATATATTTTTCCTTTTTTTTTAACGACCTATGAAAAAATCGTCTATTATACTGTAATATCGAGAAGACATTTACTATAGATGACTGTTTATTTACAATATTGTTAATAATAATAACAATTGATATTCAGCGCCACATTTTTTAAATAAAATATAACCACTTACATTGCTGAAACGTTATTTAGAAAAAAAAATTCTTGATGGAAAACGCTCATTTTTAAAAAATGTTTATGATATTGTTAGTAGATAACAATTCAAATATTTAATATTTATCATTTTTTGCTGCTACCTAATGCTTATTTTGTACTCTGTATACTACTTTTGCGAGATATTTAGGTATTTTTAATGAACATAATGTTTATTGTTGCGGTTGAGCACTTAATGAAAATAATTGTTTAAAACAATTGGTTGAAATCTTAAAATGAATATTTATTTTCCTGAAGTGTATCTGCAATAATTCTGATAGTCAGCGACTTTTCAAATCTTTTCTTCGGAGAAAATCCATATATTCGTAAAATGTCAAAGTTTTACGTTCTATTTGTTTAAATAATAAACTTGTCGTTGATTAAGAAAGCCTAATTTCAAGCAGTCTTTACTAAATATTTTTCGTAAAAATCCGTAAGTGAAACAAAATTGTTTGATTACAGAAATGCATGATATGAGAAAAGTTGGTTAATAACATTTTTAATAACTATAGCAATATTTTGTATTTAAAAATCTATCTAAAAAGGTTTTAAAAGTAGTTTTTAATTTAGGTTTGTTTAAATGATTATCAACTGTTATAAAATGACAAAAAAAGTCATTTGTGAATAGCTGGTTGTAATACCGCAAAGAAATATATAATTTTTCTTTTAGAAATGGATAAGAGGATAATCATTTGATTTTAAAAATGATTGGTTTACATTATTTATCTAAAAGAAATTATCATTTTACTTACTTGGTCTGACTTTTGCATTCAATTGCATTAAAAAGAAGCAAAAATAATTAAAAACTTGATGTTTTTTGCCAATAAACGAAAAAATATATGAAAAAATAAGAGTAACTATCACTAATAGTTAAAAAAAAGTCATGAAAATATGTAGTTTAATGCGAATAAAATTTAATTTTGAGATAAATTTTGAAAGCATTTCGAACTACATATTTCTATGATTTATTTTGCTGATATTATTGATTTTATTATTTGTTGAGGTTACAAAAATTATTTATTGTTAAAATTATTAATGTAGCTAATGAAAAAATTAATAATATTAAAGACCTCAATGACAAAAATATTTAAAACATATACATGATCAGAAGAATTAATAAAATATATATTACGTATATCCAATATAAATATAATAATAATAATTAAAACATGTAAGACTACATCTTACGTTGCACAGTAAAGAATCTTTGTACCTTTAAAATCTTAACAATTCCATGTTTTGAATAAAATATTTTTTTTAAAGTATTAGTAATTGTAATTAAAATGTTTGAGGGAATAATTTGTTAAAAAGTCAATGACAAGACTAATAAATGAAAAAATGGATTTAATATTATTTTATATAATGTATAT
Source organism: Belonocnema kinseyi (assembly GCF_010883055.1). NCBI lineage: Eukaryota > Metazoa > Arthropoda > Insecta > Hymenoptera > Cynipidae > Belonocnema > Belonocnema kinseyi. The sequence continues at coordinate 74,190,756 of NC_046666.1, read as the reverse complement.
ATTTATTTCAATTGAACCGAACATCATATATACATTTATACAGTTCCGTCATTTATTTGTTGCATAATCTTGAAAGCTTTTTTCTCGCTGCATTCAACCCCTAATAATATTATTTAAAAAATTTAATTAAAGAGGATATTGAATTAAATAGTTAATTATATTATTGCAAACCTCATTTCTAAAATGAGCAGGCTATAAACTATTGAACTCTATAAATAAACGTACGGTACTCATGACGCACAGTGGAAGGAAATTCACTTTTTTCATTCAGCTTGACGCTCCGAACTTTTATCTCCTCTATTTGTTTCTTAATAATTTTTTCACTTAAAGTATGGAAAAACTGACATTTTGTACATATCAATTTTTTACGCTTCAATAACTGATCAGGAAAACTTTGTAATGTCTTATATAAATGCTTAGGGGCTCATAAAATACAAATAATTTGTTTATTATTCCATTTATTTGTTATAAAAAAATTTGATAAACAAATTTTAAATAGTCTTATTATTCGTAATATTTTTGTTTTGTTAAAAGTGATTTACATCAATGTAGGAATGACATTTATTAACAAAAATAATTTAAAAGTTTATAATAACTATTGTTTAGAGCAATTCTTGTGGCAAAATATTAGAATTTGAGATTATTCAAATTATAATTTTCTTCAATCACCAGAACGACTTCAGATATTCTTTAAAATAATAAATATTTAATAATATTTGATAAAATATAACAATTTAAATTTTTGTAAACAAATTCAAAATTTTGGTCCTTTCACATGGAATTTTTTTTTTGCACTGGAAATGTTTTAAGCTGTTGGACGAGTGACTGCTAGTCACAAAAATATTTGAGAAGTTAACAATAACCATTGTTATCAATCATTCTCGTGAAAAAATATTCAAATGTAAGGCTTTATCAAAATCCTTATTTTCATTAATTGCTACAATGGCTACGGATATACCTAAAAATATGTATCTTTGATCATATTTAGTAGAATATAACAGATTACAAGTTTATAAACAATTTACATGAACAATTTCGAAGTTTTGGCAGTTTCGCTTGGCAAAAGTCGGGTTTTCAATCCTAATAGATTGAAAATGAATCATAACACTGCATGCTAAGATTCACTCAATACAAAATCTTTTGACAAGAACCCATCGACTTGGGCAATTTAAATTTGATAAAACCTTAAGTTTAAATATTTTGTCTCAAGAATTGTTAATAACAGTGGTTATTGTTAACTTTTATAATATTTTTGTGACTAGCAGTCATTCGTCCAATAGCTTAAAACATTTCCAGTGTAAAAAAAAATTTCTATGCGAACGGGCCAACATTTTAAACCTGTTTATCTCATTTTTTACAAAAAACTTAATTGTTATATTTGATCAAATATTATTAAATATTTATTATTTTAAGGAATACCTGAAGTCGTTCTGGCCATTGTAGGAAATTGTAATTTTAAAAATCTCAAATTATAATATTTTACCACAAAAATTGTGTATCACAGTGGTTATTCTAAACTGTTAAATTATTGTTGTTATTAAATGTCATTCCTACATTAATGTGAAGCACTTTTAGCAAAAAAAATTGTTTTACCGATAATAAGACTATTTGTCAATTTGTTCATAAAATTGGTTTATAACAAATAAATGGAATGATAAACATATTATTTGTATTATATGAGTCCCCAAACATTCATTTAAGACAGTATAAAGTTTTCCTGATCAGTTATTAAAGCGTAAAAAATTTTTATGTAAAAAATTTTAGTTTTTCCATAGTTTGAGTGGCAAAATTATTAATAAAAAATAGAGGAGACAACAGTTCGGAGAGTCAGATCTATAGAATCTAATAATCTTTAATTTAAAACAAAAAATTCAAAATAAAAAAAAATTGATGACTCTGGACAGCTTATCATCATGGCTGATGACAGCTTATAGTATGTTTATTTTAGAAATGAGGTTTGCAATAATATAATTAACTATTTAATTAAAAATCTCCGTTAAATTAAAATTTGAAAAATAAATCATAGAAATATGAAGTATGAACTGCTTTCAAAATATATCTCAAAATTAAATTTTATTCAGATTAAACTACATATTTTTATGACTTTCTTTTTTTTAATAAATCATAATAGTTACTCTTATTTTTTCATATATTTTTGGTTTGTTTATATGCAAAAAGCATCAAGTTTTTCATTATTTTTGCTTTTTCTTAATGCAATTCAATGAAAAAGTCAGACCCACTTTTTGTGGCGTTATCTGTAGGATTAGTTTGACCGATATTTTCCCTCCGGATCGTAAGAAAACTACTACTTCATACACATACACGGTCGAAGGAGGGGACCGGTAATAACCAACTTTCATGTTACATTATCTCTCAAATTCATGAAATCTGTTAGTTGGGTTGTGTTATATACGTATTTACTTTTTCATTTTTTGCATCCATTACTCAAGAACTTCTCTGAACTTCAGGAACCAGACAACTGGGAGGACATCTGCAAGGATCAGACTGATACTGGAGCTGCTACTATGGCTGGTTTTCAGGTGAGTTTTGTTTTGTAAATATGTATTATAAAAAATTATGGGGAAAAAATCTTTATAGTCAGAGGTTGTGACAACATAACAGCCAAACTTAAGAAATTATAGTTGTTAAGGATAGACAAAGACGCTCTCAAAAATCAGGCTTAGAATTTAAAAAGTGACGACTCAGAACCGAGGTTCATTAGGTCAAAGTTAGATTTTGGTAAAAACTACCTAACTTCAAATCCACTTCGTACATTCCCAAAAAACCTGGCATTTGTTTGGGACTTGGTCCAAGTAACTTGAAAAAAAAAAAAATAGGTCTGTCCTAGGCTTATGCATATACTTAAACATTGGTTAAAATATATAGATTCATGCTTGCCCGTATTTCTTTTTGTATTTAGAATAAATTAATTTTTACGTAAATTTTACAAGAATGAAGTATTTTCACAAAAATAGTATTGATTAAAAGCCCTTGTAGTCCTAGCGTCATACATATACGTGCATATGGACATATAACGGAAGAACGGCGGTTTCTAGGATTTTTGTATTCAAAAGAAGATACATGTACCTACTCTATGAGAAAATCCAAGTGCTTTCGCTCAGATTGGAATCAACCAAATATTACTTCCAAGGGTCTAATGAAGTGATTTTATCCATTTTTTATCAATTTTAAAGGGGGGTTAAACTGACCTTTATTGACCCTCATTCTTTCATAATAATCTCATAAAAACATGTTGAAACTTTTTCAAAGCATGAAATATCACAATGGACAAAATGTCATTTGTTACTTTTTAATATAAATTTATGACATTTATGTGAATTCTTTAATGAATACTATTTTTGTTTAAAATACTACTTTCTTCGTCAAATTCACGTGAAAATTAATTCATTTTTTTTTATCAAGAAATTTTCTTATTAAAGCAAATTAACATGTGTTTTAACCTAGTTCTAAGCCTAGGACAGACCTGTTTTTTTCTTCTGACCAATTAAACCAAGGCCCAATAAAATATCAAGACCTTTCAGGAAGTTAAAAAATAATTCGATGTAAATATTTTATCCTGATATTATATTGATAAATTTATTAAATCACGGAAATGGGTAAAATGGCTGAGATTAAAATTTCGCAACTTTTCGGCAACCAAAATTAACTTTGATAATTAATTTTAATTTTGTTACCACCTACTGTACACTGTTCAAAATTTTTGGAATTCTAAAACACTTCTTCAATACAAGCGTAAGCTAAACTTGCAAACAAGGTATTGGAATGGTGAAATTGCAATACATGTATTTTAAGTGTTGCAATTCGTGAATTAACCGCAGCGCGAACTCTCCCAGATATTATAAAATTCCAATAAATCTTGCATTTTAGCATTATACCCTACGTTCCGAAAATAATCTACCAATAAATTGACTGGAAGTTTCCAAAATAAATTTTTTGCAGTGTACGGGTGCTTAATCTTACTATTGTTTCTAATTGTATTCTTCTTTTCGTTTTATTGACAGACAAGTGGTAATGCTCTGTGGGCTATTTTCGAGGCAGAATCTGCATTTTTCCCTGAAGACTTGAAGCTTATATTGAAAGCAACAAAATATGACAACTTATTTTCTTTGGAAAATTTTACTGAAAAAGACAAGGAGAAAATTGAAGTATTTATGCAAACCATCCTATATCAAATCATCAAAGAAGAAGATCGTGAACTGTATTATGGGATTTTTAAAGACCATCCTGAAAGGTTTGTATTTGTTGGAGGTCACGAGCAAACATTGACTGCAATGATTAAATTGGCCAAGAGGGTAGCTACGTCACACAGATGGTCTAAAGACCCGGCTTTTGTTTCTACAACTTCCAGAAAATCACTGGAACAATCTAGTGTAAAGCAAGAAACTGATGAAGAGAGAATACTGACTTTGAAAACCACACTGGATACCAATGTGAACAAGTATATCCAAGAAAATTATTCAGGTCAGCCACTGGCTCAGGTTTCAGCCAGAGTAGTAGCAGATGGCCTTGGTTCATACATTGCTACATTGGGGTGTCCTTTTGCCGACTGTAAAAAGTTAACAAAAATTACAAGAAACAAGACCAGATGGAACACATCTAACTTCTATGCTCACGTAAATACACATTGCTCGCAAAAGAAACAGCCAAGAAACACTGTGAATTTGGTGCAAATGCTTTCTCAGATGAAAGAGCAAACTTCCGAAAATCAGAATAGTGAAAACAATTTGAAGGGAGAAGATCCGAATCCTAAAAGGATCAAGAATTCTGATTCCTCGTCTGGCGAAGAAGGATTGGAATCTTCTCGTATATATATAGGCCAAAGTTTAGCTAATGAAGATTGTGGATGGTTGTTTGCCCAGCAAGCGACTCATATGCAAATTATAAAGCAAGAAGCAGATAATGAAGAGGAAAATTGCAGGATGGAAAGGAATAATGAAGCCAAACTTGTCACTGCAGTTCTAGTGAATACTATAAAAGAGACGAATCTACATTCCAGCAAGGCAGATTGGAATTTTCCGGATGTGGAGAGAGTGAACGAGTGACAACTCTTCTCCACAAAACGCAAAATTTAGATCAGTTCAGTCGCTCCAAACTTGAGGAAAGAAAACATGTGATTGCTGCTCAAAATAGTCAGCAAATCATTGAATATGTACAAATTTCGAATGAAATCTACGTTCTTTTAGAGGAAAAGGACGAACTTGAGTTTCTTACTTATTTCATAGAAAAATTAGGAGTAGAATTTTGTCAAAAAATTTACTATTTATACATTTTCTTAAATAAATTAATTATGTTTACCAGTCTCTCCAACTTAAATTGATGGATTTGATTATTCATTTAATTTTATTCTCTGTGATCATTTTATCATTAGTTGAATTTTTTTACAGAAATATTGAAACGCTAGCATTATCAATCGGACGCTTTGCGCGCGTGTAATTCCCCGATTTGAAAAATGGAATAAGATTTTATATGAAATCAAAATTTCGAATATCTGTGCGTTTTTATTTTTTTTTGTTTTGTTTTGAAACTCATATAAATATAATTTTCGTAATATTCCTGAGAAATTTCGAAAATATTTTTTAAGATTCAAGATATTTTAAAAAAGTGTAATGTATAATTGTTATTTCAGTCAAAAAAATATTTTACAATAACTCATTAACAGTTGAAGTCATGCAAAAAATACGAATTCCGAACAAAATAGTTGATTCTTCAACCAAAACAGTTTAACTTTACCAACAAGAAGAAATTTTCAACAGAAGCATTAATTTTCAACCAAATTTTTGAATGATCTACCAAGAAAGTTAATTTTCTGCTAAAAGTATCTATTTTTAATTGATAGACTCATAATGTCATTTTCAACCGAAGAAATTAATTTTCAATTTATATACTGAATCTTCAAACAAAACATGAATTTTTAACACAGTAGTTCAACATTTAACCAAGTAATTAAATTTTGGAACAAAAAATATGAATTCTCAACGCAAAATGCATTAATTGATGCTTAAATCCAAAAGGATGTTAACTTTTAATACAAAAACAGACGAATTTAATCAGAAAGATTTATTCTCAACGAAAAATATAATATATGATTGATATTTCGGTCAAAAAAGAATTGCTTGTTAAATAAAAAATAGTTGAATATGATTAAAAAGGAGATACATTTATAAGAAAATAGTTGAATCAACTACAACAGATAAATTTCCAATCAGTTATATTTAAAAAAAAAAAAAGGATTAAATTTCCACCAAAAGACGTAGCTTTTTTGACCAAAAACACAAATTTAAAAAAAAATATTTGCTTTTTGAACAAAAACAGACTTTTCAGTCAAGAAAGAAAAAAATGTCATCAAAATTATAATTTGAGAGGAAAAATAATTTTTTGATACAAAATTTATGTTCTGATACTATCTATATTTCAAATTTATTGGTTTTTATGGTTATATGAATATATTTCACCTAAGATTCTTTAGAAAATTCAGAACGATTGTTAAGAGATTTTAGATATGCTTAAAAAGTATCTAGAAAAGATTTAAGGAAAATGTTTTATTTTACAAGACTTCACAAAATTTGAGGAAAAATACGAGTCAGTGGATTTGTTAAGGTTTGGAACAAATTAATGAGTATTACATAAATATTATTTTATTTTTTAAACTTATGAACCATCTAAATATATCAATTTTTGTTAAGTATTCGAATTTCTCCTAAAATTGTTGAAAAATTTTTCAATATTAAAAAAATTAGTTTAAAATCTTCCAGTATTTTTTCGATTTGATTAGAAATATTGTGAAACGTTTTAAAAAAATTTCTTTAACCCTAGATGGTCACACTTAATTAATGTTGAGTTCTAAAAATCTAAAAAAAAATATGTAGGTATTCTTCAAGGTTTTTAAAAAAAAAAGGTTTAATAGTTTTTGTCACAAAAATTGTCCATTAAAGTATTGTAACATACCAGCAAAGTTGAAGTAATTAACAGACTCTACGAAGAATTTTAAAAATTGTTTGGATGACATTCACCCACGGTGACCATCTAGAGTTAAGAATAACTTTTTCAAAATAAAAATAATTTGAAATCTGCACATGAATCTTAAACTTCTAAATATGTCTTGAAGTTATCTTATTTTTCTCTAAAACTTTTTAATCTTGGAAAATTGAAAAATTCTTCTTTAAAATATTGTACATTCCATTTCAAAATGTTAGGAAATCATTTGAAATATTTTGAGATCTTTCAATTTTCTCTTATAATTGATTTTTCAGAATCATTTCCAATTTTTTCAGGAATATTGAGGAAATTAAATTATTCTCTTTTTCTTCTAAGTTTTGTAATATTCATACATTTTGTTTAAAAAATAGTTAATCTTCTCAAAATGCATTTTTAAATCTTTTCAAAATGTTTGGAACAAAAATATCTTTTAAAATGATTCAAACATTTCCTAAAAAAAATTCGAATCCTGTAATATAAAAAATAATTCCTTTAAAGCTTTCAATTCTCATTTGGCATATTTTTAAGTCTTCAAAACTCAATATTAATCTTTTTAAATAAAACCCAGTTTCAGATTACAGATGATTTTTTTGTTACCGGTATATCCACAGCGACTTCCTGAATTAAGATGTTCTAAGTTTTTGTCCATATCTTCATTTTTCTGATCTCTTTAAAAATATAAAAAACAAAGTTTACAAATTGTAGCGCAGTAACAAAATATTAAAAAGGAAATTATTTTCCAATAAAAAACCTTTACAATTAAAATTTTCATTTTTATCCATAATTTCTAGAAATATTCCAAAATAAATTTTCTCACAAAATATAATAAGTACATATAACATCATTTAATATGATCTAAAGAATAATTTTATCATTTTTAAAACATGCCTGTAAAAAGCTAAGAACGGAATTCTTGCATTTATTATTTAGGAATTATTTTAGTTTTCTCTTTTAGAAATAAATTATTAGAAATAAAATTGCCGATTAAAAAATTGTGAATTACAAAAGACTATAAAATTCAAAAGAAAAAACTGAAAACAGTCACTATAAAATGGTTTTCGCGCATAATGCAACCAATCAGGTTTTTGATTACAATGTGTACGATCCACCTCTTTTTTATGACTGAATAAATTCTCTTAATTTTAATTATACCAGAGCTAAACAATTTTTTCTTTAAAAGGTTGATTTTTTCCGAAATTCCGTATAAAATAAGCCTAGGGTGGAATCAATTTGTCTAGTTTTTGAGTAGATATTGCCAAAATAGTGTACACTTTAATGTTTTCTTGCATTTTTAATAATTTCCGAAATAATCAACATTTTTCAATGTTCTTGGGCTTATTTTGAACCTATTTTTTCATTCTGTCACATCGCTTACGAGTATAAATTAATAAAAATTTTCTTTCGAATTGCAAGAACTTCAAGTTGTAATAAAAAAGTTGGAAAAATTTGAAAAAATCGTATCAGTCGGGAAATCAGAATAAGAGTTAAATAAATGTATATTTTTAAGAAATTACATAGAAAGTTCATGATTATATGTTTTTTTTTGTTACAACTTCAAGTTTTTGCAATTCAGAAAGTAATTTTTTACAATTTATACTCATAAGCTGCTGTGATATGGTAAAAAGAAAGCTTCAGTGTGTGCCTAAGAACATTGAAAAATGTTGACCATTTCGGAAGTTATTAAAAATTCAAAAAAACATTGAAGTTTACACTATTTTTGCAATATCTACTTAAAAACTAGACAAATTGGCTTTACCCTGGGCTTATTTTATACAGAACTTCGAAAACAATCAACCTTTTAAAGAGAAATTTTTTTAGCTCTGGTATAATTAAAATTAAGAGAATGTATTCAGTCATAAAAAAAGGCGGCCTGAAACTTCTGCACGGCAGTGCAGAATGATTCATTTTTTATGTTTAAAAAATTAATAATAGTTCATTTACAATAGATTTCCAGATGAATTTGCATCTACACGTATACTCTTCGATTGCTATATGACCTAATTTAAACAAGGTAAGGGTCATTTTTTAAGCAAAAGCATAAGCGATAGCTTATTGTATAAAAATTACATTACTTAGGCTGAAAAATTGTACTGAATTGGTGACACCAAAATTAGAACTTATTTCATCATACTGTTAGTTTTTTTTTCGGAAATTCATACGCTTTAACGTAAAAGTCCATTAAGTTTGATTTTGACGTTTAAGTCTAAATACTGGATTATAAATGGCTAATTAATAAATAAGTAAAGATGTTATCAACTTAGTCGTACTAGTTTGTAAAATTTTAACCCAACGTTTCCATCTTCAGGGGAACCAATTATAAAGATTACATTGAATTAGTAACGAAAGTCATTAGTCATCTTTTGAAGTGAGTCAGTTTTTTAACTGATTTATTCATAATTTCAATTATCCAAAGAGATTTTTTGTAGCGATGTGTAATTTATAAAATTTTGAAACTTATACTTTTAGAGTCATCCTTATGGATTCTTTCCTATCCTGCTCTCATAACACCTAATATTTTTTCTTAACTTTATAAACTTTATTATTCAACTTTACTAATTCAGCACTCAAAAAATGTATAGTTAAATCAACCAGAATTCTGGTTAAATATGCCCTTACTATTTTTTCTGGTTACTCTAATCAGAAAAAATAGTACGGGCATATTTAACCAGAATTCTGGTAGATTCAACCAGACATTTTTTTGAGTGAGTGTAATCTTTATAATAGGTTTCTCTGATTATACAAAAGGTAGTTTAAAATTTAATAAACTAGTCCGACTGAGTTGAAAACATCTTTACTCAATTATTCCTCCATTGGTTACTCGGCCGTGAAAGATCAACCTCGTTTCGTAAAACTATTGTATTTACTTTTTTTGTAAACAAAAATATTTATTTAAAGTATAAATTATAATAAGCAGATATTCAGAACGATTAAAAAAAATACAGTAAATTAAAAAAAGCTTCATAATATCTGTTTTCAAAACATTTAGCTATGAAGCTGTTTTAACACCTTACGATAAAGATGTTTTGGGATATGAAGAATATTTTTTAAGTCTAAGATCATTAAACTGATTGTTTTTAAGTACATAGGATAATTATAAAACCTAACAAAAGTATTCAAATACTTATGTATATTTATTTTAATAAATTTTAATTTTCTTTTGCCAAAATTTTCTAGAATAAACTATAAAGTATTGTTTACTTAATAGAAAGTGGTTATCAAACACTACTGAAAATAGTAATATAAAGTCTGATTTCAACACTACTGCTGGCGAATTTCTGAATTTAAAAAATTAGCGGTATGTACTAAGATTTCAGATATCTTATTGCAGTAAATGACTTTTGCTGACATAAACTTTTTAAAAAGTATGCCCGTTATTACGAATTTACATCCCTTTTTACATTCATAAGAGAGAAGGTATTAGATTTGTATAAAATTTACCCCCCCCCCCCTCATTTTTATCAAATGTCGACGTTTTGAGACGTTTTTCCTGCCTAACTGTCTGTCTGTATGTATGTCTGTCTGTTTCCACAACAACTTTTGAAAAAATTAATCTATTAGATTGGACTTTGGTACACTCTTTTAGTTTCCTAAACTAAATTTCAAGTTCGTTAGCCAGCCATTTTGGATGAAAATTCAAAAAGTTAGCGCATTTTGAATATTTTTGAGACCACTTTTTTAAAATTTTAAACTTCTTTGTATGGGTGTTCATAGTATTCAAGAAGACGAACAATTTATCCAAATGACTTTTTTTCACAAAACCAAAAATTAACAAAGTTATAGAATTTCCGAAATTCCTTAAAACACAGGAAAATGAACATTTTAAGCCAAATAACGCACGATATGAAGAAAAGTCAAAAAAGAAAAATGTTTATTTTTAAATGCCGTACAAGATTATTATAACAACTTTTGAGTTTTCTTTAAAATAGAAAATTTAAATTTTGACAAAAAATAATGGAAAATTCAAAAATTACATTTTTTTATTCAACAATTTCAAAGATTCCCAACTATTCGAATCTTGCCGTCAGACGCTTGGAGATACTCTTTTTATAAATTATTAGGAGATAATGCAATAGGGCACCACATCTGTGATGTAGAATACGATACGGTAGAAAATTCAATGGATAAAGTCTGGGTCACTGAGGTTAAGGATATATTAGAAGTTTAAAAAACAGTCAGGCTGCTTTGTAGACTGCATAGAGACTGCATAGAGATAAATATATTATCTAACGCGAAGCGCTAGAACCAACAGTCGCGCGCCCTAGGAGCGCTCCAACTTGTGAGCGAAGCGAGCCGCGTGCGATGAGAATGTGCCCACGAAGCGGGCTGATTTTTTAACATAAAAAGCCTATCCACAAAATGTATCATGATGATTAAAAACAAAATGTTTTTATGGTATTTTGCTGCAACTTTAATAGTAAGTGAAGCCATGGCGCGGGGTTAACCAGTAATAATTCCAGGTATAGTACTTTGTAAACTCTCTTGAATTCACCTTGAGATCTATGCGCTTTTTCTAATTCGTTGAATTTTATATTTCATTCATTTGCTTGAATTCTATTGATTTTGCTTGAACTTTTTAAAGTTTGTTTTAAATCTTAAATTGTTTTGAATTATGTGGATACTGTTGAATTATTTAAATTTGATTTAAAATCCTTACATTTATTTATATTTCACCTTGAAATCTAAGAATTCTTTTAATTTTGTTGTATTTAATAATTTCTTTGAATTTTCTTGAACTCATTTGAACTATCTTGAATTCTTTTAAGTTCTCCTTACATCACATTGAATAACTGTGAATTCTTTAGAACTCTGAATTATTTGAAACTATTTTGAATTATCTTATATTTTCTTTAATCATCTTGAATGGTCTTGATGCTTCTTTTGTGCTCCGAAAGTCTTTTGAAATTTTAAAATTCTGTGGCATTCTTTTGAATTATTATTAATTGTCTTAAATCCCTTTAAAGTCTTTCCAATTCTCATAGAATCATATTAAATTTTATTGAAATCTTTTAACTATTTTGATTTTTCTGAAATTTTCTTGAATTGTTTTAATTTTTAAAATTTTCTTGACTCTTCCTAAATAATAAATTCTCTTGAATTATCCTGAATTCACGGTACATAATTTTGAAGTCTTTTGAATTATTTGTATGCTCCTTAAGTTTTTCTACATTTTTTTAACTCTACATTTTTTATAAATGTATCTTGAATTATATTAATTCCTTCAAATTTGATCAATTTGATGAAATTTCTTGAGTTGTCCTGAAATCACATTGAATTATTTGAAATTAAATGAAATTGTCTTGAATTTGTCTTAATCATCTTACATTCTCTTGAATTATTTTTAAGTCTATTAAATGCTTTGAATTTTCTTCAATTCTCGTACATTTCCTGAATTCACCTGAAATCACATTGAAATATTTTTAATTTTTTGAAATCTTTCAATTAGTTTGTATAAATGTGAATTTTCTGAAATTTTCTTTATTTTTTGTTAATTCTCTTAAATTTGCTTAAATTCTCTTGAGTTCTTTTCAGTTCTTTGGATGTTCTTTAAATCTTTTGAGATCTTTTAAGTTTTGTTCAATTCGTTTTCATTCTCTAGAATTCTTTAAATTTTTCTCAAATTTATTGAATTCTTTTAAATTCTATTGAATTATTTAATGCTCTCTTGACTTCTGGAAAATTGTGTTGAACTTTGTTTAATTTTCTTAAATTCGCTTGATTTCTTTCAAACAAATTTAATTTTCTTGAATTCTATTAAATTCTCTTGATTTTGCCAAAAATCTCAAGCTTTATACATTATGCCCAACACTTTTATATCAAATATAATACATTATTTATGTACATCTGGCTAGGATTGGGTATTTAGATTTTGCAAAATAAAGTACAAATTGTATTTATCATGATTACTTTAATATTTGTTTCTTATTTTGCATTAAATTTTTTTCTTAGCTGCACTAAAACATGCGTCATTTTAATAAATTTATATCATTACATTTCATAATAATATGCATGGAAATTGAAACAGTAACGTAACTAATTTTTTAATCTTTTTCGATTGAATACATTTTGTCTCACTTACTCTTGTAGCTTGTATCGTTGTAATTAAATTAAATTTTTTAATTTTCAATGTTGTTTTTCAAAAATAAAACAAGCAGCTATTAATCCTACAAAAAAGTAATTCCTGAAATTTTTTCTATTCTTTTTTATGTGCACAATTTTTGTCAATCTATCTTTCTTCGTATCTTGTTTTGTTTTTTACAACATGGATTTATTGCTTTTTCATTAGTTTTTTATTACGATAAAAATTGGAATTTTCGATTTTTTGTTGGCAAAAGTTTAAAAGTTCTTTAGACAATCTTGTAGATGTACAGCCTTGAAAAAGTAACGTTGAAATTTGGAAACTGATATAATTTTGGTCATTTTTATTTTATCGAAAAAACTAATTAGAATCAATTGTTTGTATTTTAATTTACTATCAATAGCTTTCGAAAAAATTCAAAATATTAAAAAAAAGTGGTCTCAACAAATTTCAAAATGCTCTAACTTTTAAAAATATCTTTTAAAAAAAGCTGGCTAAAGAACTCGTCCTTTCTTTTCATATCCTTATAAAATTGCCAGAGGGGAATAAAATCGGATAAGTCCTTTAAATGTAACCGTATTTAAAGACTACAATGACAGCAACGACAGACAGACACCGACGTAAAAACTATCTTTTCTGACCCAGGGGGTCTCAAAACGTCGTCATTTGATGAAATCCGCGAAAGTCATTTTTCGCATAAAACCAATACCTTCTCATTAGGATGAGAATGTAAAAATTAAGTTTTCTTCAATTTTCCTGAATTCTTTGGAATTCTCTTGAATTCTTTTAATTTGTTTCATACTCTTTCAAATATTTTAATTTCTCTTGAATTGTTTGTAATTCTATGATTTCTTTTGAATTATCAATAACTTTTTCAAAAATTTATTTTTATTTTACTATATACACCCCCTTTGACTAAAATGTGTAACCTTGAAATTGACATACCGAATTTAGCCGATTGTGCTCGAAGCAAGCGGATGTCTAAATTCGTACGGCGATAACAATCGCTTAGAGGAACTAGAGGCTCATTGGCAGGAGTTATAAAGAGGGGGGGGGGGGGGGGGGGGGGGGTGTCTTTCGAATCTATCTCACATTCTCCTCGTGTTTATCGCTCTGGAACGCGATTCAAGACACTCACGTACTCCCTCACGACATTAGACTTGTGATCAGAAGGGGGATGAGCTTTTGCATAATAAGTCGCTCTAATAACACGTAGACGGTCCAGTGGTCATGCCGAACGGTGCCGCGGGCTATAATTTAAATCGCAAAGAGATGCCCGGACCGCAGGCAGGTCAGTCTTGAACCGGACGGTTCAAACAGTGTAAGGAAGGCAACATAAAGATTATTTTTCTGGATCTTTTTCGAAAAGCCGAAAACTACTTAAAATCAGATTTTACAATGGCAAGGGAAACGCTTCACTCTTTATTTGTATTTCTTGCTTCAATGGAGACAAAGTGGATGATGAAAGCTTCTTGATGAGTCATCGCGTCTTTCTCCTACGTTTTTGTCGACACTTTTTATTCTAGAGACAGAAGTTTTAGCATTTTGTTCCATTTCTTATTCCATTTCTCTTGTCGGTTTGTGGTCTCTTCACTGGAGCATGGGAAAAGAATTTAATGATCAAATTAGTTTATTAGAAAGTAGGGATTGCTAGTTCTGGTTCGGGTCGTAAAAGCCCTTCTAAAGTCTAGAACGTCTAGATAGATGTGTAACTGGGAATTTCCTACCTAATAAGAGCGGTGTAACGACATGTCTCGAAAATATCCCACACGGAGAAAAATAGATATTGATAAGCAGATATTAAAAACTTTGACATTTAACCATAATATATAGATATTACGGCATACTATCTAATATCTTCTATTCAAC
>NC_046666.1:74171180-74175715 GCF_010883055.1 Belonocnema kinseyi | reverse complement strand
TTTCATCGTGTGTATTGTGGTTTTTCGGATATCTATTGCACTATAAGTTTTGGTGGAAAATGGATTAAATGTTTTTGGATATGTTATAATTTTCTCAAGAAATTAGGACTCAGCTACAGGCATCTTTCATATCAGCCTTGAATAGTGTGTTATCTGTTTAACAAAAAAATCGCATAATTATGCAAAAAGGCGAATGCTTGAGGATTCGGATTTTCAAAACAGAGGACTACGATATTAACATTCTTTTGCATTTTATAGAAAATGGCATGCTTTACAGGTAATTTTTACACAATTAAATAATATTTCTTGAATATCTTAGATTCTGCCCTTTAATATCTTGGATATTCTCAGTTAAAATCTTCGTTTTAATATCTACGGATGCTCTACTTCAGTATCTAGATTTCTGTCCCATAGTTAAATCACTAAGAAATTACCTATTAATATCTAGATAGTCTGTGCTAACATCTATTTTTCTCCGTGCAATCACTGTTGTTAAGAAACTGATTGGATTTTCGTTACTTAAAGTTGTCTTATATCTAAAATTTCAAAAATTGAATTTATCAAAAACTCCTTTTAATAAGAAAACTCATAGAAAAATGTATACAAATTTAAAAACATTATTTGTGCTTTCCGAGGGAAAAAAACTTACGTAGCAATCCTTCTTGAATTCGGGATGTAAATAAAAATAAATTACGTGCAAATTAACGATTAATTCTACATGGATATCCAAGCTAATTAAGAGAACTATGTTGATTTTCACATGGATTTCTGCATTGACTTTTATGTATATCTCTACGTGGAACGTTACGTTGACTTCCCAGTTAAGCCACCTTTAGAAATATGGAGCGAGAAATGCTAATATAGTATTCAGGAAAATTGTTAAATTCCATCCATTTTTGCGTATCTTTTGCGGTTTACGAGATATTTGCAACTGAATATTATGTTTACCGTGCGATACGGAACTCCACGTGGAACTGCCACGGCTAAGTCCGCTTGGATTTCTACGTCGATTTTTTCATCAGAGTTTAAATACTTCTGCGCAATTAAATTAAAATTTTCGAATCATCCAGTAAATCATTTAATATATTATACATGTTTAATATTTGTGTTCACTTAACAAACAAATGATTAGATCTTAGAAATTCAAAAAATTCAACGATTTCCGTTCTTCGGTTTCGTTGGTATTCTACACAACAAAAGTTATTTTAAACAAAGATCAATGAATTGTGAAGAAGATTAATTCTGGACAATTTTTTGTTATATTGAGGTATCATTTCCGTCGCAAATCGGTATTTTGCAACAAAAATCATTATAATTTTAACAAGGTCCAGAATCTTTTAACAAATTTTGGATTATGTTAGTGCTATTAATCGAAAATTGGTATTTTTAATTTGAGACGTATGCCTCAAAGAAGATTCGCACCTCACTAAACATTTTCAGCTTATGCTGGTATTTTACACCGGAAATCTGTATTTTTAGTGAAAAATCAGCACATTTAAAAAAAGGTAAAAAATGTGTATTGTGGGGGGGGGGGGCACCTATGTGACTGGTAACAAAAATAACGTTGGTCACATTACCTTCCCCTTTCCAAACTCTGCTGGAGGGGAGGGGGTCGGAAAGGTAGACCTATGATTAGTCATAGAAATCATGTTGATCAAACTCGTACCCTCTTCCAACGTCACATGGGAACGGGAAGGCACACCTCAACTGGGTACACAAATAATGTTGGTCTAACCCGTTTCCAACGTATCGTACGGGGGAGGGGGCATCCATGTGAATGGTCACAGAAATAATTTTGGTCAAACCTTTACTCTTTTCCAACGTCTCGGAGTCGACAGGAGTACCAGAAGTCTCATTCGAAGCAATTGTACAATTGCACATTGTATCAAGATTTTCCTTTTTTTCAAAAAAAAAATATGGTTCTTTCCAATAAATGTATATAACATGAGAGGTGTATCTTTAAAATATCTGCAACTTTTCTTGAAGTATTTGTGGTAAATTTGAAATATTTAATCAAATAAACGAAAGGAACATCAGTTTTATAGTTTTTTGGGGGTTTTGACTTTGAAAATAAAATTTGCGGGTATTTTCACTATCATTTTTGTGATCAGCGAGTCAAAGTACATTGGTATACAAAGGTTCAAGTATATCGGAGGCAAGTACTTTTCGGAACTTTATCCGTTTATGATAGAGTTTTCACAGTAAATTGATCTAGATTTCTTTTCTTTTATTAGAGATAATATATGGTATGAAATGCGCAAATTTTATTTTATTACTAATTTTCTATTTTAATTTAGAAATTGGGTGAGACAACAAATATAATTAAAAGACGGATTGATTACGGCAATAATCGAAAAGGTGATAATTGTTAATAACAAAAATTTTAGAAATAAAAACATTTTCAAATGATTAAAAATCAGTAGGTTAGAAAATAAGGAAATTCTCCTTAAACTTTCATCGAATTAGCTAATTGTAATGATCGTGTTAATGTGTCGAATTTTTTCTCTTGTAAGGTTGTGACAAGAAAATATAAATTCATATTAAAAATCGAATGTAGAGTTTATTTAACAATCTCTTCGAAGCTTAAGTGATCTTCAATTTCAAAAAATGATATACCGAGTCGAATATCAAATTTCGAAAATATTTAAATAATATTTAGAGTGGACGTAAAAAGGTTTAAAAATATATTTTGCACATGAGGCATAATGCATGCATAATTTTAACATTCTTGTGCTTTTGGTAACGCACTCACACAGGAATTAAATTTAATGACTTTTTTAAAAGATTTTTTAATGTGATTTGTTTTAATTCATATTTTAAAATACGAGTGCTACCTCTTATGAATTCTTCAAGTTATTACAAGTGGTTTGTAAAAGCATAAATCGTTAAAAAGATCCTTGTTTCGTTAATTTGTCAATTTTGTGCGTGCAATGGTTATATTTGGGGACGTGTCACCGGGTAAAACAGTCGGGACTCTAATTTCACAGCTTATTAAAAACGAACCTTATGCGTTTTAATTTCCGACGAATTTACAATACTCAATGTTTAAATTATCTAGTTTTCAGGATTTTAAATTAATAATTCCTAGATTGTCAATACTCGATTGATAATGATGAAAATAATAATATTGAAGTTTAATTATAACATTTCACATAATGTTTAGAAAATATATTTTCTTTTACCAATAAAATATATGAATAAATACTTATAAATTGGTATTCCGGCCAAATTTTAAAATAATTCTGAGGTATGACTCCAATGCAAAATCTATTATATAAAATAGTGTCGTAGAAAAAAGCCTCGGAAAAATTGAAGAGGCTATTTCAGGGAGACACTAACCACATCTTGATTGAAAAAAAAAGATAAAACAAAATCTTTATAATGTTTTAGGAGAAACGACGAACATATGACAAAATAGACAAGAGAAATGCATTAATGTGGTCAATATTAATCATATTAATACCGAATAAAGGCGTCACTTTTAAGGAACCGCAAATGAGGAAAGCGCGCCAAAGCAACTGGATGTTAACTTGGTTTATGATTATTGTATGTTACTTTGATATATTTTGTTGACATTCATTATTTCTGCCTGCAAGTTTTTCGAAATATTATGACCTTTGTTTATAAAAATGGATTTTATTCTTCTTCTTTTTAAAGTACTTTTTTCTATAGCCAGAATTTTAATGTTGTTAAAATAAAAATCAATGAAATGGTTAAAATCGCAACAATGTTGTGATAGACTTGTATTAAAATTTCGTAGAAAATTTATCTGAAATTAGTAGAGATATTATCTAAGTTTTTCATATATTAAGAATAATATTTTAATGAAATAATGGATGCAGTTAGAATATGTAACAAATGAAAAACTAAGAACTTTATTTTCTGTGGTAAGTTTGGATCTTTAGATGTTGAGTGAGTGGTGTTGCTCAGCGTGCAACTGGCTCTGGAGTCGTTTTGTTCACTGAACTAGTTCCCTTCCCTCTCACGTCTCGGGAAGCCGTTCTCCTGGTTACCAATACTCTTACACAAACGGCGTCTTTCGGATCAGCACCATGAGCAAAAGCCACCATGAGAGTGAACCCCATAAGTATAGGTAGAAAACCGGCTGATCCGTGGAGAACGCGGACTCGCCGCATGCCTACACGACGCGTAATGAGAACATACCATCATCATCCGGTCTGCTATCTGCTATCAAACGGATACCACCACGGGTATCGACGATTGCACTGGCTCTTGATCCCCCTCGATCAACAGCGGCATCGCCAACAGACATCTTCGTATCTGGAGTACTGCGACCGACAGGAATTTTACTGCCTTGTCCAGATCCAGATCCAGACTCACGCCCAGATTGGTCCAGTTTATCTTATTTGCGCTTATGTTGTCCTTCTGTTAATAAAGCTGGAAGCAACATTTGATGAAACATGGGCCACTCTCTTGGTAATTCCAAAACGCGATTGGGGCCTTATGAAAACTATGTCACACTGCCAGGGGTAACAGGACTTGTGGCGATTTGCGATAATGGGGGGGGGGGGGGG
>NC_046666.1:74160960-74171170 GCF_010883055.1 Belonocnema kinseyi | reverse complement strand
ACAAAAAAAGATTAACATATGGAAAACACAAATGTGAACAACAATTTTTTGATATGCTTCAAAAAATTAATATTATTTTATTCAACACCCTTTCCCTTATTGCCCTCTTTACCTCTTTTTTAAAGAATTCCCTGTTTTAAGAATATGCGCCTTTTCTCATTTGTTTCGCTTGAATAACAACTAAATTGATAGTATAAAAATAACAGATTCAACATTGTTGTTTTGAATTAAAAATGTACCTATCCTTTTTCTTTATCATGTGGTCTTTTTTATAGTTTAAAATTCAATTAATTAATTGTTGCATTGAGAAGTGATCTTTTTTGTTAAAAATGCATTTACTTAGTTGCAAGTTGAAAATTAAATTTTTTACGCATAATCTAACTATTCTATTTTTAGCAGAAGTTATCGTTTTTATAGTTAAAAATTCCACTATTAAACTTTTACATTGAGAAGTCCTCTTTTTGGTCGCAAAATTCAACTACTTGACTGAAAGTCCACCTAATTTGTTGAAAATCACTTATTAGTTGAAGAATGAACTATTTTGTTAAAAATTTCTTTTTTCGTTGAAAATTAATTTCTTTAACTCAAAATTTGTATATTCCATTACTGCTTGTAAATTGGCTATTTTTAATTGAAAATTCATCAATTTGGTTGAAAATATATTTATTTTTAGTTGTGAATTTGTGTTTTCTTCAGTAAGAAATTAATCTTCTTAATTGAGAAAGGAACTTCTTGGTTGAAGACTGAACTACTTTGTTAAACAATTTCGCTAGAGAAAGATACATCTCTTTGTTTAAAAATTGAACCATTTTGTTGAAATTCGCTTTTTTTTGTCGTTGCTGAAAATTGAAATTTATAACTGAATATTTAAATATTCCATTATTGGCTGACAATTGATCGTTTTTATTTTAAAATTTAAGAATTTGGTTAAATATGCATATAATTTGTTGTAAATTCGTCTTTTTTGTAGAAAATTAATCTTCTTGAATATATATATCTTTGTTTGACATTTAACCTTTTTTGTTGAATTTTGTTTCAAATTTATTTTTTCCAATTGCAACTATTTTATTTTGGATTGAAAATTGATTATTTTAATTTGAAATTTAACTTGGAAATTCTCTTACTTCATCAAAAAAATGCTACTATTTCGTAAAAAATTAACGTTTTGGCTCCTTTGGTTTGAAATTTACCAATTATGTTGAGTCATTTTTTTTACTGAAAAATTGTTCCTGGTTTAAAATTCAACTCTTTTGTTGAAAATTTGTCTTTTGCGTTTGAAAATTCATCGCCCTTCTTCAACATTTGTATTTTTTTTATTAAAAATGGAACTGTTTGGTTAAAAATTAATCTGTTTTGATTAATGATTCAACTATTTTGTTGAAATTTTTTTTAAAATTCTATTTCTTTGGATTTAATATCAAATTCTTTTTTAACTGAAATTTCAACGATTACATTTGCCGTTGAAAATTGATCTTCTTGGTTAAATTCGATTATTTTTTACTTAAAATAAAAATCTTTTTTTGTTTAAATATCAACTGATATATTTTTGTGAGAATTCATCTCTTTTGATTGAAACTTCAACAACTTCTACTTCGTTAAAAATTGAACTTCTGTTAAAAATTAATTTTTTAAAGATTCATCATTTTATTAAAAAATGTAACAGTTTTGTTGAAAATTTACTTATTTTGTTAAAATATCAACTCCAAAACTTAATTAATTTGTTTAAAAGGTAACTAATTTGTTAAACTTTCGTCTTTTTAGATACAAAATTCGCCCTTTTGGATTGAGGATTCATGTCTCTTCTAAAAAATTTGTCTTTTTGGCTTAAGCATAAACCGTTTTTGGGCAAAAGTTCACCTTTTGTGTTCAGAAATTTAACTGTTTTATTGAAAATTCGTCTGTTAGGATTAAAACTAATTTTTTTAGCCAAGAATTTATCGAGTTCATAAAATCGTCAACTGTCAAAAGACAAATTGACTTTCCATTTGCACCTTTAAGGGAATTAGTGGTTAGTGGGCGGAGTGCATAAATTAGTACTTACTTTGGACTCAGGTATTTGAGGCTCATTCTCACAACCTGAATATTAATCTTCCAAATTTTTATTATACGTGATGTTCCACAAGGAAAGGGTGCACTTTGTCGGTATGGAAATACATATAGAAGCATAAAGCCGAATTGATTCCCGAAATTTTAGGCCCAGGTCGAATACTCTACATTTAAAAACAAGTCGCCGGGCACATTTGAAGATGGAAGTTCGAAAACCTGCTGTTCAAGAAAAAAGCATTTAAAATTGGCAAGTGCTATAAGCACACGTGATAAATTTCTGATTTAAACATAAAATTCACTATAAAAAGGACTTAAATCGAGTTGTTATAAAAGAGAAAATGAAATGAAGTTACTGCGGCAACGACTTAAGTAAGGCCTGAAAAAGATTAAAAGTAGCAAAAGATTTTAACATTAAATTTTTTCTAGGAATTCTCAAATCAAATCAAGCCGTGAACATTAATCATTACAACCCTTAAATCTCGGAAATCCTATTGAAATTCCTTAAATATTATGAACTTTCTTTTGATACTTCTTGAAATATTATATATAATCATTTCAAATCTTAACAATACGTTGAAATCCAATAAAATTTGTTGAAAATCCGCAAAATTCCATGAAATCTAATGATATATCCTGAAATCGTGAAAAATTTACTGAAATGCCTTAAAAGCTTTTAAAATTCCTTAAAATAATCGGAATCCTGGGAAATTATTTAAAAAGCGCTTGGAATCTTTTAAAATATTCTAAAACATAACTCATATACCATCTTTACAAATCCTCCAAAATTGTAGAAAATTCTTTAAAATCACAGAACATTTTTTGAAATTCCTTCAAATCATTAAAATCCTTGATTATTTCTTTAAATTTGTTTAATTCCTTGAAAATTCCTTGGAATATTTGGAAATCTCCTGAAATATTTAAAATCCTTTGAAGTCATTTAAAATACCTTGGCATTTTTGTAAGTGCTTAAAAATTCCTATGAATTTTTTAAAATGCCCTAAAATCTTTAAAGTCATTCGAAATCCCGCAAATTCTTGTTATCTTTTGAAATAATTTGCAAAACTTTTCAAACTATACAATCCTTTGAAATTTTGTAATGTTTGTGATTACTTCAAATCTATTAAAATATTATAATTTCCGTTGAAAATCCGCGAACTTAAACAATTTTATAAACCGGATAAAATTTTTTCAAAACTTATGAAATCCAAGGAGATCCTTTCAAACCGCATATTTACCGAAATATTTGAAAATATCTTCAAGTCTTTGAAGTTCTATGAAATGCCATAATTCTTGTAAAATTATTAGCAATTTATACAAATATTATAAAATGTTTGGAATTTTTTATATCTTTGAGTTTTAATAAAAAACACTTAAAATCCCTTGAAATCTTTAACATTCTCTCAGACGTCTCTTGAAATCATTAAAATACCATAAAACCTTTAAGAACCCTGAAAATGTTTCAAAATAATTTTGAAGTCTTTCAAACATGTTAGGTAAAACGTCTTTTAGAGCCCGTCGGCAAAAATTTTTCGGTTCGATTTGTGAATTCCAGTGCACTTGCACTGAAAAAATAGTTAGTTGGGCCAACTATTCATTTCGTAAGATATGGTACTGCTATTCTGTTAGTTGGGACAATCATTTACTTAGTTTCTGATACTAAATTAATAGACAGTGTAAATAAAGGAATTGTTGTACAAACTAATAAAATAGCAATACCATATCTTACTAACAAAATAGTTTAATCAACTAACCATTTTTTTCAGTGTGTGAATGCTAATTTTTATCAATAAATCATAATAAATACACTTTTTAAAAATGAAAGATATTTAAAAGAAAAAAAGTAAATAGCTTTTTTACCCAAGAAAAAAGCCCTAAGTTCAAAAAAGTCTGATAAAATGGTTTGATGAATTGATGAATTAAAAATTATTTTATTTTAATAATTGTTAGCCATAGAAATAGAATTATTTTAAAAACGTTAAAAATTCACCAAAATTTGATGTTATTTGAAATTTTGTAATTTACATAAAGTTTCAATCTAAAATTGTTTTATTTAGAACTTATGCAAGTTAATAAAAAGAGTCTTTTAATTAGTTATTTTATTTTATGTTTTACAGTATTTCTTAAATGTTCTAAAAATTTTCAAATTTCTGCTATTTAGAGTAGTATAATTCTTTACTTCGAACTCTGTCAAGGTGTGGGCGGGGGTGGGGAGCTAAGATTTGAACTCTATTCTCCTAGGATTTTTCATTGAAAAACTTAAATTTTTTTTTATTGAATTATTGTAAATTTTAAGCACGTTCTAAGAAAGCGTTTAAAATTCAAAACTGTTAAGGATTAGGAACTGCAATTTTGACAATTATACTTAATTATAATCTATATACATTTTTTAGACCAAAATTTTAATAAGAAATCCTCATGTAAAGGGTGGACGCGCTGAAATGTTAAACGGGCTCAAATTTCAATACTTTATATAGGTTTTCCATTTGTTTCTTATACTCTTTTTAAAGCTTTTTAATTGGTCGTAATGAAAAACTAACTTTTGACATAAAATAATTCTACAAAATGGAAGATTAAAATTAAAACCAAAAACTATAAAACAAAGCAGAGCATGTATTGTTCAGCTGTTTTTAATGAAACTGTAATTCCATACTTGCTAAAAAAAATTTTTTTGCAAATATTGGCTTATTTTTTAATTTATCATATTTAAACTAGTTTAAAAGTTGAGATTAGCTGTCCAGGTAAGCATATAAAATCTGCTCACACATGTATTACTATATTAAAATTCCGGTCATACGTTCGCATTTATGTAAAGTAAAATTTATCATTTATCCCAATAATAACCCTAAAAATTCTCTTGTTGAGAGTTATCGAGGGGAAAGAAAAATATATAAATTACTTGTATTCGAAAACTGCTTAACCGGTTTTGTTGAACAAAATTACAAAAAAAAGTTTAAAACAAATTAGAGGTGAAAACATTTTTTTTTAATTAAAATTTTGTTTTGAGGTTACGTTCTTTACTGACCGCATCCACATTTTACTGTAACATTTCTTAGAATATCCTTCATATCCACATACTGAAAAATAAAAGTGCTTCTTTTTCGAAAGTTTAAGCACGCCTGCGGCGCGCGATCTTGCTCCTCGAACTTCGCGCTCAATAATACATTTATATAATGCTTCGCACTCGATAATATATTTGCCTCGCGCATCAGAACATTTACAACCGCAATTTTTGATTGTGAATTCTCTTTTGTTTAAACTTCTGTGGCTTTAAGGAACACATTCTTATCGCGTATATCTCGTGCTTCGCACTCGATTTTGTCCAACATGTGAAATTTTCTACATTATATTGAACACTATAATAACAAATGTATATTAAATTTATTTATGTACCTCAGTCTGGGATCGCTCATTCAACTATTTCAAAATAATGATATATCATGATTACTTTCATATTTGTTCCTTCTTTTGCACTAATTGTTATTCTCAGCTACCCTGAAAAATCTATCATTTCAATAGATTTATATTATTACAATTTATAACATGCATTATTATTGACTTGAAACAAAGTATTTTCATGGTCGTTTTTTCACAAATTCAATTTTTTTTTCTTATCTTATTTTTTACGATTAAAATAAAATGTTCTCACCCTTTTTAAAACTTATACAAAAAGGATTTGTATATCCTTTTTGGGTGAACAACTTTTGTCAGTGAATTTCTTTTCGTTCCTTGCGTCGTTTTTTCAAAAATTTAATTTGTTATTTTTCATGTTATTTTCCACAAAATATTTTTTCAAAAATTATTCATGATAAATTTGTAGCTCTTTCTTGGAAGAGTAATTTTGGCTATTCATTTTTTTCCATAGCCTGTGCCGTTTGTCCAAAATTTTTATTTTTTATTTTCAGTGATGTTTTTTACAAATAAAGTAAAATTTTTTTATTTTTCATTATTTTACTTTCTTTCATATCGTGCGTTGCTTGGCTTAAAATGCTCATTTTCGTTTGATTTTTAAAATTTTGTAAATGCTATAACTCTAATAATTTTGTTTTTATCGAAAAAATACATGGTGCTAAAATGTCGGGCATTCTGAGTACTACTGATAGCCGTAAATAAATGCTTCAAATTAAAAGCATATTGTTCCAAAAAATTTTTTAAATGCTTTAACTTTCTGAATATTTATTCAAAATGACTCGCTAACAAACTTCTTGTAATTTCCTTTTTACACTCTTAGGAAGCGTGCCGAACCGCAATCCAATCCGATAATTCTGTCGAATGTCATTGTGTTCACAGGCGACAACGACAACGACCTTAACAAACGACAATGACAACAGGCACTCATGCCACTTGATTTTGATGCCAATAAACGTCATTTTATGACTATTTTTTTGGATCAAGATAGGCCGAAGTGAGAATCAAATTTCTTCTGTTTTAAGCTTTTGCTGTTCCTTTTAAGGCTGGCTTCATAATGTACCCTAAAAACTGTACGTACGTCGACGTATACGTTCGTATCAACGCTTGAATTTGCTTTGTTGCCCATTACTACCAACTGTCACGCGTATTTCATTGTTTCATATTCTGGTGTTCCGCTGGTTCAATGCAGGAACACTGAAATGTGAACTCAAAAAAAATCAAAAATTAAAATTTGCTTAAAAGCCTCATTAGTGTCTCCAATATATATTTTATTTATTAAAATCCTTCAAGCCGTTTTTAAGAAGAAGCACTTTTCTTAATTTTCATTTACCCTTCATAACTCTCATAAGAAGCAATTTTAGGGATTATTACCATTTTTACCGTCCATAAACACGATAACTTTCGAAAAAATAAACGGATCAAATCGCTCTTTTGTACACTTCGTTTAGATATATTAAAGAAAGGACAAATTCGTTAACAAGCCATTTTGGATAACAATTTAAAAAGTTCAAGCATTTTCAAAATTTTTAAGACTTTTATATTTAAAATTTTGATGTACGGCTATTCATAGTACTCAGAAAACCAAACAATTTATCATAATATTTTTTCCGATAAAAAGAAAATTCTCAGAGTTATAGCGTTTATAAAATTCAAAAACTCAATAGAAAATCAAAATTTTAAGCCAAACAAAGCACGATATTAAAAAAAAAATTTTTAGAAGAAAAATATCGTTTTTTGAAAACCCCAGAGGATGATTATAAGAACTCTTTGGATTTTCTTCAAAAGTAGAAAATTCTAATTATGATTGCAGAAAAAATAATTTTAAATAAAAAATTCCTTTTTTATTCAAACTACGCAAGATACGAAAAAAGATGAATAAACCAAACTTGTGATCCGGAAAAAGATCTACAAATTTTGTAATGATCACTTCTTCATACAACGCGTAGGTTTTGTTTTATCCGTGAAAAATAACATTGAAAATAAACAAAAAATAAAAATTGGTGGAAAAACGAAATAAGTTACGAAAAAAAATTATTTAAAAATCATTTTATATCCGATTAAGAGATACAAATTTCTTATGAATAACTTTTTGATAGGACACGTAGCTTCTTTTTAATCATAAAAATGACATTAAACATAAAAATGACATTTTGTGGAAAACCGATAAAAAAGGTACGGAAACAAATTGAGAAAAAAAGTTATTCACCCAAAAAAGATATACAAATTTGTAATAATTTATTACAATCTCATCCTTTATGATTGAGAAAGTATTAGAGTTGCCCGAAATTTGACACCATAATATTCAAATTTTAAACCAAACGACGCAAAGTACGAAAAAAAGACTTGTACTTTTGTTTATATTTATCGTAAGTAATATACAGAAAATCGGAAATTTCCATATTACGCTAAAAGACAGGAGATACGAAAAAATCTAAAAGAAGTCTTGTAGGATATTTTGCTTCATCCATAAATAATAATATGAAGACCAAAATCCTATTCTTAGCACAACAACGTGAGATAGAAAAGACTGACTAAAGCCTTAAGCGCGCTCAAAGTTGCAAGCAGATCTTTTGTTATATCTCCATTAGTGTCTATAACATACATTTTGCTTATGAAAATCGGTCAAGTAATTTTCTGGGAAAAAAACTGTTTGATTTTTCTTCCCCCCTCAATAACTTCCACAATAATTATTTTTCAGGGTTATTATTGGAAGAAATTTGACTTCTGACCATGAAAAACTGCGATGGCGTTGTGAACGAAAGCATGTTCCAAAACACTTTTTGGATCATGGTCCTAAAGTATGCGGTCGAGGGCGGTGCACCTCAACGTAGGGGAGGGGGGGATTAAACCGACAGTGGGGCTAAGTCGACATTCGTTTTTTTTTTTTTTTTTTTTAAGAAAAATATAAACCGTATAAACTTCTTTGTATTTTTAAAATAAAATTGGGCCTTAATGACTTTTCTTTATCGACAGATTTTTGTGGCATTCTGCATGACATGGCATATTTTATGACATAAAGAGTGTTTTCGGAGGTCAAAAGTTTTTCCGACGCTTGTAGAAAATTGTGTTTTTCTTTTGTGTATCATCATCTATAAAACTTACGTAAAAAAGGTGCTGAACATGAATGTGTTACTAAATTTGGATTTTCTGGTGATTTTCAATGTTTTTTGGATGCTAATATACAAAATTGACGCGTATACATGCATTAATACATATAGACATAAATCCATACATACATATTTTAACATGCATGCATATATAAATACACATATGCATACATACATACAAACATACACATTATTACATACATGCATACATAAATACACATATGCATACATACACATATACAAACATACAGGCACCTTTGCAAAAAACGTTTTTTTCTCACTCACGGAGTCTCAAAACGTGAACATTTGATAAGAAAAACGATGAAGTCCAACTTTACGTTAAAATAATACCTGCTCATTATAGGAAGAAAGTGTAAAAAAAAATTTGTTTGACGAAGTATTAGACATTGCTGGATTTTTATTGTTGGTTACAATAATACAAATTTAAAAAAGATGTCTGACTGTGAGCTCGATAACTTTTAAAGAAACTAATCTTTTAGTTTAGCCTTTGGTACACTCTTTTAGTGTACTAAAATAAAGGTCAAGTTCGTTAGCCAGCTATTTTGCATCAAAAACAAAATGTGAGTGCATTTTGAATATTTTTGAGAGCCCTTTTTTCAAAATTTAGAAATTCTCTGTACGGATATTCGTAGTATTCAAAAGTTCGAACCATTTATCTTAACGAATTTTTCCATGCAACCAAAAATTATCAGAGTTATAGCATTTACAAAATTGCAAAAAACACACGAAAATGAACATTTTAAGCTAAATAACGCACGATATGAAAAAAGTAAAAAAAAAGAAAATTTTATTTTTTTGAAGGCCCTACAAGATTATCATAACAACTTTTTGAATTTTTTTGAGAAATCGAAAATTCAAATTTTGACAGCATAAAAAATAATGGAAAATCCAAGAATTACATTTTTTCATCCAACAATTTCATAGTATTTCCAAGATTCTCATATGTAGCGACGTTTTTGATTTCGCACTTGAAGGAGTGGAACTGTTGTTGTAACTAGACTCTTGACCGTCGCCGCTTTGAGACTCTTTTACTCAATTATTAGGAGATGAAGTAATAGAGCACCACAACTGCGATTTAGAACACGATGCGGTAGAAAATTCAATTGATAAAGTCTGCGTCACTCATGGAAATAAGCAAATTCAGTTTATGGAAAAACGACAAAAGTTGCAATAAGATGTTTAATAATATAATTTTTTTAAAATGGGCATTTTTTTAAACGAGGAAATGAAACTACGTCTGTTTTAATACCAATGCATGATATTAATTATAATAATATACACCTATTGGAATGATATAAAAGTTCATTGATAATCTCGAGTTCGAAGCACATGATATGTGATGAGAATGTGTACGTTAAAGCCGAAGGAGCTTTAATAAAAGAGAACCAACAGTCGCGAGCCCTAGGCGCGATCAAATAATCAAAGCTTCGCACTTCAAAATCAGAAGCAGCATTTTGTATCCAACAATACCTAATGAGTTAAAAAATTGTTTAATTATAAAACGACTTGAAAAAAGAATGTCAGCTTATTTAGCTTCTAAGCTTAGCTTAGCTTAGAAGATAAACTCAAAAAAATTTTTTTAATAAAAAATGTTTTCAAATAAAAAAGTTAAATTGTATTGTGGGGGG
>NC_046666.1:74144999-74160860 GCF_010883055.1 Belonocnema kinseyi | reverse complement strand
CTAAATTTCACTGGAAGAGGACATTATTTTGAAAAATTTTTACATTCTGTCCATGGCACTCTATTCTATGGAGTCCGTGACCCCTCACTTCACGAATCCTCGAATACAATCTCAGTATATCCTAAAATACTCCAAGGCCTTTTCTCAAATTCATTCGACGCGTTCCGTTACGACAGGTAGCTAAATGTGCCTCGATTATTCGCCGTATTCGATCCATTGTGTCAAAATTCCCAGCGTTGGCTTCCAACTTTTAGGTCCCTTTCTCAGTTGAAATTCTGGCCCTAAGCAGGCCTCGTCAAGTTATTATCGAGTGGGAAAATATACGACAATAGAAAAGTACCCAATTCCATACAAACATATTTTTTTTCTTTGACGACAAAGAATCTTGGCGCCATAATTTGGTAATAGAACGCGTTTTCAGTACCTAACAAAGATTTTTTTACAAAAGTCTGATACATTTCTCTTGGACAAAGTGAAGCAGTGAAGAGGAAATAAGTTCACAATACGTGAAAAATATCCTTAGAATTTAATCATCATAATTCCTGGAAAGATTAGTTTGAAAGAAACGTATCTGGATCTGTAATATTTAGTTTGATCAAAGAATAGAAAACTTTTATTAAATATTATCTCATTTGGAGTAATAAGAATTTCTTAAGAACATGTCTTCTTCGAATCAATGAATCACGCGTAAGCCGGATTTACGAAAATAGTGAGATCACTTCACCGATTGTTTTATTTGCACCGCACGTATTTTGCATCAGAGCCAGGAAGAACTCAAATGACAAATATTTTTCTCGAAAAGAATTTTTTAATCTAATGTACTTCTCATGCCTAAAATAATGACTGCTTAATAAGGTGGTCCAGATTTTTTTCCTTAAATTTTCTTGTACATACTCCCTCCTCAAAATTCTTTTGAATGAAAAAATAGATGCGTTTAAAAAAATATATGTTTAGAACACGTACATATTGAGGAATTTCCATAAAAAAATTTTTTTTTTTTATTCAGTATCGTCAAGATTACGTGGATCTATATAGAATCTAGATGATCCTCAATATATCTCTTAACAAATAGCCATATATTAAGAGTACAAAATTACTTTTTGGATTTCATTCCCATGAGACAATTAGACATACACATGAAATGTTTTAAAAATTATTACTGTTCATCGCAATTTTCTTTTAAAATAGAGTTATAAAGTCACGTTTTTTCCTGAAAAGTTTAACATGCTTTCAACTTTTTAGTGAGAGCGAGGAAATAATTAAAATTAATAAAAAATAATTTTTTTAAAATGTATTATGATTTTGAACAACATTTTTAGAGTTTTAGGCAAAAAATTTTTCTACTTTTTGTCGACTTTTTACTTAAATCGAGAAAGTAATTAATACAGTTAAACAAGCATAATGATTTAAACAAATTATTCTTGTTTATAACTATGTTCTTCTATGAGCCTATGTTCTATCCTATGGTAATGCTAGATAGTTGCGGATCTTTTTGAAATTTTGATCTTTCTGTACAATTTTTTTTAGTGAGATAATGGTGAATGCAAGTAAAGAAAAATAATTGTTTTAAAAATGTATTATTATGTATGAATATCTTCTTTTAGAGAAATGCTTGAAAGTTGCTGCTTTTTCTGAAATTTTCAACCTTTTTTTGACTTTTTATTTACGAAATAACAATAAATGAACATAAACAAGAATAATGTTTTAAATATTTCCCTGTGGAACCTGGATTTCCATAAACTATTTTTGTGCGTTCCTAGGGCTGACGTCCTCCGAAGTTTCGTGATGAGGCAGCTGCGTAACCAAGAGAAATGTAGTACTCACAAGAAAAGGTACTCCAAGTGTCCCTTTCCGATTTGTTTCTCCCTGATATATGTTTTAGTACTCGAAAAACTAAGCTAAACTTTTGTTTATTTGCGGAAACAGCCCCTCAAAAATAGGTGTCTCAAGTGTCGATTGTAGGTTTTGTGTATAAAAACCAAATTATCAAGCCTACTGGAAAAGATTCTTTGTGATGAAAGATAAATAACGTAATTTTCTAAAAAAAAAAAAATTTAATTGAAGGGGTAAACCACCCCTACATACATTTAAAATTCTACTCAAAATGTTTAAATTCACAGACAAAAATTTGGAAAAATATATTTTGCACTTGAGACAAAAATAAAGTTGACGTATTTCGCAACAAAAAAAAATTAATTAATGGTGTTGGCCATCCCTAAAACTTTTTATTTTGCGTCTATGATAATATATACTTCCCATAAACAAAGAAAATTAGGAAGATAGTTTTGTAACGAAAAAAGTAAAATAGAATCTATCCAACCTGAATAAAAAAATACGCGGGGGCAAAACACCCCTAAATATTTTTAGATGTGCTGAAAATTGTTAAATTCATAACAAAATAATTTAAAAAATATATATTTTGCACTTGAGATAAAAATAAAGTTGGTTTGCCACAGCAAAATATAAAATAATAAAATTATTGTGGGTAGCCACCCCTAAAATCTTTTTATTTTTTTTCTATGATAATAAATACTTTCCACACACAAAGTCCATTGGAAAGATAGTTCTATAACTAAGGAAGTAAAATAGAGTCTATCCAATATAAATAAAAAAATCACGTGAGGGTAAACCACCCCTACATATTTTCAAATACGTTGAAAATTGTTAAATCAAAAGGAAAAAAATGTTCAAAAAATATATTTTGCACTTGAGACAAAAATAAAGTTCACGTATTTCGCCAAGACAAAATTTAAAAAATTAATAGTGGTAGCTACCCCTACACTCTTTTTATTTTGTGCCTGTGATAATATATACTTTCTATACACAAAGTCAATTGGGAAGATAGTTATACAATGTAGTAAATAAAATAGAGTCAATCCAACATAAATAAGAAAATTAAGCGGGGGCAAATCACCCCTCAATATGTATAAGATTTAAAAATAAGTCTAAAATCGAGCCAAAAAAATCAGAAGAAAATACGCGATGTACACAAAAAGGGGACGCAGGTATTTATATATAAAAAAGCTTACATAGATTATAGACAAAAAAAATACGTTTAGGTCAAATTTACAATATTCTGAATTCTTGACAGTTTATCGAAGATGTATTCTTCGCACTTTGAATAATAATGATATTCCTCAAAAAATTCTTTAAAACACAATGATTTCTTACACCACGAACATCGAATTATAGCGGTATTCGTACAACCCAATATGTCACAACGTGTTTTACAAGAATCACCGAAGCTGAAGCCCACCGGATTTTCGAATTTACCTCTTTATCTGCAATATATCCGCCTTTGTACCATGCACATTAAAAAGATTGGTATATCTTGATGAAATTAACTGATTATGCACCAAAGACTAAAGTTTAATAATATTATTTCTGATATGTACATCGAAATAAGAGAATCGGAAAAGTGACGCACATAATTTTTCCAAACTGTACACCCAAATACATACGTCTAAAAGAGTTAAATTTTTCCCGTTGTTACTGTTGGAATAATATGAAAATTTAGATTTAAAATCTCCTTGTTTTGTCTCAAGATAAAATTAAGAAAAATTTATTTTAATTAATTAATTAATTAATTAATTAAAGTATTAAATTATTTTTAATTTAAACTTAATTTAAATTTAATTTAAATTTTAATTAAATTATTAATTAATTAATTAATTTTAATTAATTAAGAAAAAATCAAGATAAAAAAAGATTAAAAAAATAATAAATCCTATCTGTAAAAATATTAAGTAAAGATGATAATATATAATTTGATAAAATTTTTTAATTATTCCAACAGGAACGACCTAAAAGATTCAATATTCTTCGTCAGCTATTCTATTATTGCACATTCTATGATAAATTTTATCCTGCGAAAAAGGTGTTTCATTATAATAATGCGCACAAGATTGAACTATAAAGGTTAATAATGTGAAACCATTTAGGGGTAGTTACCCTTTTCGATGCTCTCTTTTTATTAAAAATACATAAATAACTTCATCCTCTTTTTTGTGTGCAACACACATTTTCTTCGGATTTTTTGGCTCGAGTTTAGACATATTTTGCAATTCTATGCAATACTTTATTTATAAGTGAAGATGCTTGTGGAAACATTTTTTTCTTATAATTTATCGATTTTTAACGTATTTGAGAATAAGTAAGGGTGGTTTACCCCCGTCTAATTGTTTTATTTATATTGGATGGAAGTTATTTGACATCCTTCGTTATAAAACTACCTTTCGAATTGTCTTGGTGTGTGAAAATGATTTATTATCATAGACACAAAATAAAAAGATTTTAGGGGTAGCTGCCCCAATAATTTAATTTGTTTATTACATTCTCATAATTTATGATTGAGAAAGTATTAGAATTGTCGGAAATTTGACATCACACTTTTTCAACGGATCTCCACGTTTCAAGACATCCTGAATCCGAAAATCAGGTTTTCACGATGGCGTCTGTCTGCCTGTCCGCCCGACCGTCCGTAAACACGATAACTATCGAAAAAATGAACGAATCAAATTCATCTTTGGCACACTTTTTTTAGGTCCTAAAAGAAAGTACGAGTTCATAAACCAGCCATTTTTGATAAAAATTCAAAAAGTGAGCGCATTTTGAAAATTTTTGAGACCACTTTTTTCTGAATTTGAAAACTCTATGTACGGATATTTATAGTATTGAAAAAAACAAAAAATTTATCCTAATGACTTTTTCTGATAAAAAGAAAATTCTCAGAGTTATAGCGTTTTCAAGATTTTTTTAATCAACCAAAAATGAAAATTTGAAGCCGAAAAACGCACGATATGAAAAAAAGTCAAAAGAAGAAAAACATTTCTTTTTAAAATTCCTACAAGATTATCATAACCAATTTTTTGATTTTCTTCAAAAATCGAAAATTCAAATTTTGATTGAACAAAAAATAATGGAAAATAAAAAAATCCATTTTGTGGACAAACTATGTAGGATACGAAAAAAGATGAATTACAAAAATTGTTATCCCAAAAAAGATCTACAATTACGTTAAGAATCACTTTTTGATAAGATGCGTACTTTTTGTTTGATTCGTGAAAAATAATGCTGAAAAAAATAAAATTAAAAAAAATGTGTGGAAAAACGACGAAAGTTACGAGAAAAAAATCCAACAAAACCTGTTTACAAATATCTGTCTGAAATCAAGCGCGCAGCGCGAGTGTCACGATAAGAATGTGTATCTCAAAGCCTACAGAGCTTTGAGAAACTTAATCTTTGACTATACTTAATGAAGTAGACAATTCAGAATATGAAGAGGCATTTAAATAATGCCATCTAAAAGAGATCTTTTTGATTAAGTTTTTTTCAAGCATTCCAAATGCAAAGAATAAATATCCGAGCGCGAAGCGCGAGGTGTAATTATGCTCAAGCGCGAGGCAACCTAGTCTCGAGCGCGAAGCGCGAGATTCAACCGTCGCGCGCCCTAGGCGCGCTCAAACTTGTGAGCGAAGCGGGCAGATTTTTTTCCTTGTCGCAAACCAACTTTATTTTTGTCTCAAGTGCAAAATATATATTTTAAAATATTTCTCTTATGAATTTAGCAATTTTAATCACATTTGAAAATATGTAGGGGTGGTTAACCCTTGCGTCATTTTTTTATTAATGTTGGATGGACTCCATCTTACTTCCTTCACTATAAAACTACCTTCCTAATTTTCTTGGTTTATGGAAAGTATATATTATCATACAAACAACATTAAAAGTTTTAGGGGTGGCCACCCCATTCATTTCTTTTACATTTTTTTGGCAAAAAACGTCAACTTTATTTTTGTATCAAGTGCAAAATATATTTTTTTCAACCTTTTTTCTGTGCATTTAAACATTTTTAGCGTAACTTTAAATATATGTAGGGAGGAGGGGGGGCTTTACCCCTTCATTTTTGTTCTTTTTTGAGAAAATTACGTTACTCATCTTTCATCGCCAGGAAACTTTTCCAGTAGGTTTGATCGGTCGAGTACCATTCTTGTCAGTCAAGCGTGACAAACGGCATCAGGACATGAGCGAGGGCATGAGTTACAACAGAGATAAAGACAAAAGATGTAATAATAAGCTGCGAATAACCTTTCAAAATTTTGTTTTGCACCAAAACACGACGTTTTTTGTAGAGCCTAAGATAAAAATTGGGAACTGCACACTCTGAAGAAAAAAAGTTATCATCGATGCTAATATACATACTTAAATGAATTTAAAAGGTCTAAAAGGAATGATCATTTGCTATAAAATCTAGTTTAAAATCAGAGGTAAATTAATCATTTGTGGGTTATTATTTCAGAAAAATAGTAAAAAAGAAAAAGATTGCTTGGTGGCCATCCATAAATTACGTAACGCAATTTTTCAACAAATTTATTCCCCCCCTCCCGCCACTATGTAACGCTTTTCCCACTAAAAGTGGTGCGACATTTACGGATTATCTTTTAACAAAATGATTCTCTTTGGGCATAATTTATTATTTTTTCATAACTGAAAAGCCAAAAGAAAGTTGGAAATTTAAGAAAAAAACGCTTTTTTCTAGCATTGCTCTAAAAGAAGATAGTTTTAAACAAAAATAAATTGCTTGATCAAATACTTATTAACTTTCATTAAGTATTACTTCCATCTAAGGAGCCGTCCATAAACTATGTTACCAATTGTAGAGAGGAGGGGGTTACGCTGAAAACTACCATTGGCAATACGGAGGGGGGGGGGGGGGGGGGGGGGGGGGGGGGGGGGGGTAGTGGAAGTGATGTTACGAATTCAGTTGAACATTTTGTTCGTTTCCTGATGATAAATTTTAAAGGATTCTTTTTTCTCGGTTTTTAAGATATATACACTTTCTCCCCCTTTTCATGTTTCTTTTTCGATTAAGGTTTTTATTACCATTTAATTTTGTTATCTTTGATTTGAAATTAAAGTTTCGAAACTTGGCGACTCCAACAACTAGAGGCATATAAAATTTTTCATAAATAGATAAAAATGGTAATTTTCTTCAAGTATCCAGTGAACTGTTGGGGATAAGAAAAAATGGGCAACATTTTCATATTTGCCAACCAAAGAACGAAATTATTGCAGAGAAGCAAACTTATTGATACATAAAGAATAAATGGCATAAAGATAAACAATATGGACATTCTGTAAATTTTAAAACGGATTAGTGATGATCCTCGAAGGCTTTGGGAGCCTTTTGGGCTGTCTTCGAATTATAAGCCTTTCAGGTTCTTTCCAAATCAAATAATCTTGACTCAAGACTTAAATTTTTATCTTCAGGTTGAAAATATTCGTGATGAAATACCAAAAATAGTCTGGTTCCATCTCACGAATTAGAGATACATAATAACTTAAAACTGTCTTGGATTAGTCTGTACCCAAGACAAAATGAAGACGAAATATTTTTACTCCTGGTTTTGTAGATATTTCGTCCTTTTAGCTTCAAAGTATAACAATCAGTTAGAAAATTATACATTATATTGAAAGTTCATATTTTTTGGTAGAACATTAATCTTATTGCTGCAAAATATATCTCTTTGACTGAAAATGTTATTACTTGGTTAAAAATGCATTTCTTTGGTGGAAAGTTTGACTACTTGGTTTAAAGATGAACCAGTTTGTTAAAAATTAATCTTTTGTTTCATGATTCACCTCTTTGCGTTAAAATTTAATTCTTTTATTGTAAATTTTATTTTTTGTTTAAACATTTTTTTTTTATATGAGAATTTTACTATTCCATTTTTGGTTAGAAATTTATCCCTCATAAGTTAAAAATTCAATTTCAGAAAAAAACCGCAACTTTCTAGCATTATTCCGCGCTTTATTTCAATACAATCTGATGAAAAATAATAATAAATTGTTCAAACAAATATTTTTGTTAACTATAATTCATTATTAACTTACTCTATTACTCTACTTTAAAAGTGGACAAAAGTAAAAATTTCGGAAAAAATGCAACTTTTTAAGATTATTCTAAGACATTGTTGCTATAAAGAATAATACATTCTCTAAACAATTATTTTTTCAACCTATACAAAAAACACTGCAACTGTCTAACTTTATTATAAGAGAGAATTTCTATAAATAATAATAAATTGTTTGTCAAATTTACTTAAACATTTATTTTTTCAGTAGAAAGTTATGTTTCTGATATAAGGTACGCCAATTTCTCACCCGTGGGTTTTTTCAGGACCTTATAAAACATAATTATAAGGGGAAATTCAAAAAGTAATTTTTGAATCTTATTCTACCTATATGGTTAATTGCGAAGAGAAATAATGAGGGTCAACTCGATACATCTTGTATTGTCTTCATGGAGCTTGCCGGACCTCAAAATATCATTTTTTTCAACAAAAAACAAATTAATTCTTTTGTGGATTAAAACAAAAATTTTCATGGTGAGGGGTGTAAGAATTGTAAAATATTTGTAACAATTTGTTTTATATAAAGTCAGAAAGAGTAATAAACAGATTCTCTGATTTTGTGATTAAATTTTGACTCCTTCAATTTCCAGATGACAATATACCACTCAACAGATATATTTACAATATATCAGTCCACAACAGTTATATCTAATTATCTATACGATGAAATACGTAACACAATCTGTAACTCTTACGTAACTCTCATGTTTCTGATTTCATTTGCTATTCTGAATTCTTTCTATACAACATATACATTTCAATCATTTAATCTAGGGAAAATATTGCGCAACACCATATCCTGTGCAATAAAACTGATACTGAATTACAATTCTAAACTTCAAAGACAGCGAACTTATCTTAAATTCCCGCACACATTCTACGAATGTATACACTATAGACTCTGAATTACTCTTTTCTGAATTTCTCAACCTGTTTCGTTTTGTAAACTCTTAAGTCCCCAACCACTTGGATGATGTTCAACACCGCCATTCGCTCACAAACGTTCGTCTATTCCGGTTCTAAAACAGTATATAGTTGACAATTTTCATACCTTCCATAATATTTAAGAATGATTTACCTAGTCTGGGTGTTATCGTTGTCTTGAGGATTACAAGTTATCGCGCGATTATTTCTTATGACCTACCGTGCATCGTTTGTATACTTGCGAGTTAGGCAACCAAAAGGGAGACAAAATGAGAGAGACAGGAAAAAAGCGTGATTGAAAAAAAGAGAAAGCGTGAGAGGGGGGAGAGAGGAGGGAGGGAGTGGAAAAGGGAACGAAGGAGCGGGACTAGTCGGCGAATCCTGAGCCGAAAGGAATGCGTTGATCCTCACGGTGGTTGTAAGTTCGCGTGCCATCCTTACTGGGCTGGTAGATATACCTACCTGCCTGGCGTAAGTAGAAAAAGAAGAGT
Source organism: Belonocnema kinseyi (assembly GCF_010883055.1). Lineage (NCBI taxonomy): Eukaryota > Metazoa > Arthropoda > Insecta > Hymenoptera > Cynipidae > Belonocnema > Belonocnema kinseyi. The sequence goes on along the minus strand of NC_046666.1, from coordinate 74,151,532 downwards.
CATGAGCAGAAGCAAGAGAAGAAGAAATGTAGGTAGGTGCAGGAACTCAAAAGCAATTCAGAGCCACCAGGTGGACATTGTCAAAAATTTCAAAGAGAAAACCTCTTTTTGCGTACGTTCAACACACTATCTGTGCTAGAAGGTCAACTTGCGGCTAATAAAATATAGAGAAACTTACAATTGATACAATACTTTTGGGGTTTACATTTCTCTCTGATCTAAGAAGTAAGAACCTACCCAAGTGGTTCCAAATTTCTTCCAGATTCGACGTCTAACAATTTTATTTATGGGAGAGCCATTTTCTCTCGAACAGACTCCTTGATCCAAAGTCAGATCAAAATTCTGGAAAAATTTACATTGATCCACCTTTGATCCGCCTTTGAAACACAAATGGTACTTTCGGATTTATTATTGTGTTTGTCATTGAAATTTTGTTGTAAACTTTTTTCGACTGATCATCTAATTCTGATCGAGGACTCAGTCGTTGATTTTATGAATTTCGTCTAGATTGAAATTATGTTTAGCTTCCATAGATATAAAGAAATTTAGGAACGTTTAAGATACGCGAAGCAAAGATGGCTTACCAAATTCCAAATTCCTCAAACCTCCAAGATCCAAGTATTTTTTCCTGCAGAAGAGCAACCTTCTTCCAATTTATTACTCTTCTGCAGAACTTCAAAATTTGAGTTTCTTCCTAAATTTAGGCTGTGCTGATCTAAACCCTACTTTAGTGATTAACATTTGGTTCACATTTAAGGCTCGGCTCCTTCATTAGATACATTTTATTTAGATAGGAATAATTTAGTTAAGATAATTCAGATGCCCTTTTAATAATAGATACTTAGTTTTACAAATTGTTTAACAACCTTCATTAGTGTGGGTAAAAAAATGGTGTCAGAAATCGCAAATAATACCACGCCTGAAAGCAATGTATTGGGAACACATGAAGTTTACTGAAAATTGAATCGAGGGATTTAAGGTAGGTAACGCGCGCGAGCAAAAGAGGCTAAAAAGAAATTATTATATGCAATTATTATGTTGAAATATATTGTGTACAATTGCATCCTAAAATCTGGCAAAAATTGAAAAGTGTCTAGTCGTCCCCAAAAAAGTAAAAAAGATTTAAAATTCAAAAGCCTTGAAAACTCTGCAGATAATAATTTTTTTAACCTATTTCGCTCGTGCGCTTTACCTAAATTTAAATAGGTCATCGTATTATTTGTGTTTTTTTACGCTAATCCTTATATAGGTTTTTATACAATTCGAAATTTCTTTTTAAAAAAATTTTTATTCACTGGGCACCCGCTTTACCGAATTTTTTGGGGTACCTACAATGGCCTTCACGGTAATTTGTGGTTTTTTCAAACCGTTCTTCTTCTTCTTCTTCTTGATTGTGGCATGTCATAGTGCTGAACCGTATACTGCGCAACTCTGCTGACTTTGTAAGTGCCTTTCTCTCACCCCCTTGAATCACTTTTCCAGTATATCAGGTTTTGGTAAAGCGAGGTCCTAGTCTATTTTGAAATATGAGCAGAATAAGTGTTTCTAGGTAGAAGTTTTAATTAACTTTATAAATGACAGGACATTTTCAAAAGAAGAAAAAGAATAGTCTAGTTCATAATATCAGAATAATTTCGTACTTAGATCTATCATTCTATGGTGACGATGGTACAAAAAATATTCAGATAAAATTGTTCAGTGACATCTTCACTGGCTTTTTTAAGATGTCGAATTTAATTGAAATAATTTTAAAATTTCTTCAAACAAGTTCAGATAAAAGTTTTAAAATCCAGAAAAGTTCTACAAATTTTTCTCCTAGCTTGTACCGCTCACGAGAAAAAAAAATTATATATAAAAAAATGTCCGTACTAAAAAATGGGTTTGCTCCCATAAAACTGATAGAATACTACTTTTGTATTAGTAGAAACTTTTTAAAAATATTTGGAAATGTAATAAGCTAAGATTTTCCTGAAAATCTTCTTTTCATGTTTTCAACCTTCGATGAAAAAAAATACAGAAGATTTTCTGGAGAGCCCCACCTCCATTATTTTTTCTTATATTTTGTTTATAGTATCTACTTATATAAGAAAGGCATCCTATCAGTTTTATAGGGGCTTAACCATTTTCGTGCCGCCGAGCAGTTTGTTTTCTTTAAATAGGATTCTTACTAATAAACAGTACCAATGTATAAGTAATCACAATATATTTCTTGAAGAAATCTAAATTTAAAAAAATTAATGAATATGTTTTGCAGTTAAACTCCAAATGATTTAATCTTCAACCCAAATGTTAAAACTAACTGAAAAAGGCCCATTGGTTATTGCACCGAATCTTGGAAAATAAATCAAAGCTTAAATAATAAAAAATAATTCATTTATTTTAGTTATTCGTTTTAAGAAAGAAACAGCATCCAAAGAATTATTCAATAAAAACGCAAAGAATCAAAATGTAGAAAAAAAATGTTTAGGAATATACATACATATACATACATTCACACACGCACACGAACATAAACACATACACACACACACACACACACATATATATATATATATATAAAGTACAAATATTCAAATAACTATATTTAAATCAAAAGTGATCAACAGCTATTTTCAAATATGACTGCGCTCAATCCTTATAAGTCCAACTTAGAATTTGATATGAAATTTGATTTGGAATATTTTCAGATTTGAACTGTTCAATTTTTAATGTCTCGATTGAACATGTTGGAATGCTTATTAACAAAATTATAGTTTTCAATTGAAAGCGCTTCAACTAGAAGTTGTTCCGTTTAAAACTTAAAAAAATATAAGTTATTAAGATTGTTATGATTTCAATTTTATTTTAGTTCCAGTATTAGTCACACGTGAATTTCCATTCCAGTTTAATTTAGTAAATTTAGTTTGAAATCTCTAAAATTGGCATTCAAGCTGTATTCAATTTAGTGAAATCAGTTGAGGGAACTGACTCAGAATTTCTTCATATTTATTCGAATTCAATTTGAAAACTCTGTGTCGAAATTTCTAAAGCAAGTCTGGAAAAAGTACAAAATTCTCAAATTTGGAACATCAATTCGGATAATTTATAGTTATTCCATGTTTTAAACCATTAAAATAAAAAGTTTGGAAATTTTAAATTATCGAATTTGAACTACTTTGTGTTATTAATGATTATTGATTCTCAATAATAAAATCGCTTTAGATTATTGATGAAAGTTTGGCTTAAGGAGCTACTAAAAAAAAATACGATTAGACTATAATTCTGGACCCTAAAGTCAAACTTTCATCAATAATCTATAAAAATTTTTGTATTAAGGAAAGTTTGAATAATAAAAAATTGTAAGCCTTTAAAATTAAACAAAATTAAAACTTTCAGAATTGAACAATTTCATATTTCAAGTGCTTAAAATTGAAGAATAATTCTTACGTCAGGATTGATCTTCAGCAACCAGGAGGAAAGTTCATTTTTACTACATCTTTTTCAAAAGCACTGGAAACCAGTTCTTCTATCCTTCAGCCTAATCCTCCTATTATCCATCGCTGATAAACCTTCTATTTTTTAGGGTACCACCAAGATCCATCGTGAACCAAGCCGAACCATGATCCGCCTGAATTTCTTCCCGGGTTAGTTTCCAAGGGACGGAAAGCAAAGTAGGGAATTCGGGCGGCTTCTGGATTATCGAGTCTACTATTACTTGCGGTTCTGGTGAGTAGCCACGTAAGACCAGTCGGTCGTATGACACCTGTCTTGCTTACGAACACGGTTCACCTGATTCCGCAAGTACGCGTTCCACCTGCTAAACCCCTTCCACCCTTTTTGTGAATAAATATAAGAATCTGGGATAGATAAGACGAGATGAAGGACCAGGTGTTGATTCTAAACTCGAGATGGTTGAGTGAGGTCAGTAGCCTATCCTGGAAAGATGTAGTCTGAATTGATCCAGAGTTCTACTGGGATTTTCGAATAGTTAAGTTTAGCTTCAAAGAAGTAGGATCGGTTTTCCGGTGTAAAACCGGCTGGGCGTCAGCGGCTGCCGCCAAGAGACCAAGTCTCGATCTCCGTAGTGCCTCTGGCTAGCGGGGTGCACCGACCGCTCCCCCCGCTCTCAACCCCCCTACGTTCAATCTCCCTCAGTGCCGAACTTAAACCGGCTTCCTACAGGTGCATTTATATTCCTTCTTGAACTTCTTTTATCTCAGAATTGCTCCTTTTTGATTAAGTAGTTTGCTTTTGTTGTAGATTTTGTTTTATGATTATTGATGATGAAAATAAAAGCACTGGGTTTTTGTATATGAGTTATTATCATTTGCATGGTTAACCAATAGAGGTTTGTTTCACGTACCAAGACTGATCAATGGTACCATAAGATTTTTTTCAGAGCTATAGATGGTATTTCTGAAATCGTAAGTTTTCCAAGTTTTAAGGAAATATTGTTAATAATGAAAGGATGATTGATGAAATATCGACAGGTTCATATAATAAAAGTTTTAATACCTAAAGTTAGATTGTCAGCATGAAGAAAATTTATTTAATAAATCTTGCAAGAAGATGAACTTCCCATTACTCCTATCGAAAACATGTATAAAAGAAAAATGCGACTTAGTTATATTTAGGCATCTGTAAGAAAAGACGATCAAAATTTTTAGTTGTAGAAAGCAACATAGTTTATACTTCTCAGAACCCACAAGGGCCTGCAAACCAACAAGATGATCACGATTTCGATTAACCAACATCTATCGAAAACAAAACTTGTTCCAGTTCCCAGAAGGGTGGCTAAATGATCATCTGTTTTTTAACTACTGCAGCAGCTTGATACCGGGGAAATGTAGCATCTGTTGCCACTGAACGGGGGCACATCGATTCTTTGATCCGCACCTGTTCCTCATACCGTTCCCTACTGCTTAAACCTCCTGCGTTCAACCTGCACGACTTGGAGTCGGCAGTACCTGAGGATCTCCTTGTCTCTCAGGCGGGTTGCCTTGGATTTTCCCTCCTTCTTCCATTCTCTATCCTTTACCTTCCACTTGGTCCAAATCTCCACACGCGAGAGGTGAAAAAGGATGGAGAAACGCCGCGCAGCATCCAGCAGCAGCGCTACTAGCGGCCGCCAAATGGAAAGACTCCCCGTGAGTACGTACCTGTGTCTCGTGCGTGTAGATCAAGTGTGAGGCTCACCTGCGTGGGTGTGTGGGGAGAAGCCTACCTGACGGCGTCCGACACGCAGTAAACCGCGCTCCTCGAGACTAGAATCTTGAGCGGGCCTCCGCTCGTCTCTTCCAAAAAAAGTCGTGAAAAAAGTGGTTCTCCAAAATCTAACATGTGGTTCCAATAAGTTTCAATTACTTTGGATCCAGTTCCGAAGGGAAAGTGCAAAGGAAGTTTTCTCAGCGTGTTGTTTTGAGTGTAACTAAGTGCCAAGGTGAACATAGGTGTGCCAGTGTATGTTTGTGTATATGTGTAAGATGGTTTCTCTTAAGGAGAGGTAGCCATCTAGTTCAAAAAAGCTACCAACACGAATGGTCGAAATCCGATAATTATAATTGGATTATTCGTGGAGAACTGACTCTAATCAACAAGGTTGTAATTCTTCGGGAAGGATCGGTGAGCCTCTTTGATCCCCACCGGAGATGCCTTTGGAAATCAACAAATCGGATTGAGCTCCTTACAGAAGAAGTTCCAGAAGCAAGGTAACAAGAAGCTCAGATCACTTTTCTCTTTTCGAAGACCTTGAGTTAAGGGAATTCTCCTTGAAAGTATTCCTTCCGACGCACGGGTTGTTCTGATCAAACATGGCTGCTGGGACCAGCCATGACGGGATCGCGGAAGCCATGTTGGCAGGTGTGCTTGTTCAGATAACCAGTCCACGTTCGTAAAATACGCTGATAGGCGAAGATTACCGATCGAGGTCCCTCGCGATATTTTTTCGCGTTATCGCTTTGACTCCCACTTTTTTCAATAGTCTCTTTTGCTTCTTAATTTTTGATAAAAATTATGGTTGCAAGACTAGTTCCAAAGCACCATGGACAGGCGTTGTGCAACCATTGGGCCGTGAACCTTGGGATAATTTGATCGATCGATAAACGTTCATACAAATAAAGTAAATTCGGATGGTTATCGCACTTGGAGCGTTGACCCTACTCGTTATTTCGAAGAAATACTTTCTAAATGAGTTGAAATATTTCGTGCACCCGTGAGAGCCGATACCATTTTCTGGGTCATCAAGCATAAACGGTTTCGTTTCATAGAGATAAGGTGAAAGTAGAAAAATGGGAAACAATTATTACTACTGCCTTTCTTGTGCCAGCCATGGCGTAACTCTCCTTTATTAAATTAAAATTCCCACACTTCAACTTTTTGAGATTAAAAATCAATTGATCATTCAGTTGTCTTCTGGACAGTTTGTTATAGGAATTGAATGAGATTTTCGATTTTCTTAAAGTAATATTTGTTCGGATTTCTTATGGTTTCTTTTCCCTTGATAAAAATCCGAGAAATGGTAAAGGCTGCAACCCTATGGGTTTAGCCTATACAGT
>NC_046666.1:74130628-74144899 GCF_010883055.1 Belonocnema kinseyi | reverse complement strand
TAAGGTAAGAGCACTAGTGGTTGGCTACTTCTAAACACTGGTGCTCTTACCCTATCTTTATCCAAATTATGAACTTTTTTTCATCGAAAAGAATCCCGGATACTATATAGGTTATCTCCTAGTGATAAGCCTACTATTAACTTAATCTCCACTAACACCTCATGATCCTCATCTTCCACCAACAAATTCTTCAACATCATTACCTCAAGTTTTCCAATAAAGTGGTGGTATGTCAATAGATCTAAGGTTGCTGATGTTTCAGTAAAATAATAGATTTAACATCAATTAGAGATTGTCTGTTTTATAGGCAACACAATAAAAGTCAGATTAGTCTTGAGTCCTTTTCAAACTTCGGAGTTCTTAGATAATATTTGAGATGTTTTCGAAAGACACAGCTTAAATTTTAAATCTCCTTTTAATTTTCACTAGATTTGAAAACTCGAACGTCAGGTAATAATAAAATCTTTTTTTACAGTTTCCAGCATGCCGACAGACCTAGTAGTGTCGTCGGCCTCTGCCGTCGAAGAATCCTCCAGAGGACGAGACATGTTAGGTCCTCGACCTGCATCAAGTTCCTCATCCAATGCGGGACCATCATCATCATCAAGAAGCTTTGATCCCTCCGGAGCGATCGCAGCTTATCATCACCATCACCACAGCCTCGTTGCAGGACTAGGACATCCTCATCATCGTGAGTCCTCAGCCTTTGTTCCTGTAGTGCCATCAAGACTCCATTTAGCACCTTATCCTGGAGATATGCATCACTTATCTGGTCCACCAACAGGATCGTCTTCCTCAAATCAGGATCATGAAAGCCCAGAATCCTCAGGCAGGAAAACCACCTCAAGTTATGAGATAATGGCTATGATGGCTGACAAAAGGAAGGAGTTGGCAGCTAGAGGTCTACTTCTGCCACCACCTCCCCTTCTGGAACCACCACCTGGCTATCCAGTATTCCCGGGACCATTCCCTGGAAGCTCAGCTCTCTATCAACCCGGTGGTCCTTTGGGTCATCAGCACCTTGATCGTAGACTTCTCAGGGCTCCTGGAAGAGCATCCAGACCTAAAAAGCAGTTCATTTGCAAATTCTGCAATCGACAGTTCACGAAATCTTATAATTTACTTATCCATGAAAGAACCCACACTGATGAGAGGCCATATTCGTGTGATATCTGTGGCAAGGCTTTCAGGAGGCAGGATCATCTCAGGGATCATCGGTTAGAAATTTCCTTTTTTTGGCACTTATTGTTTTTCAGAATAACTAAATTAGACATTTAACTAATATAATATCTTCTATTTCAGATACATCCACAGTAAAGAAAAGCCATTTAAGTGTGGGGAATGTGGAAAAGGATTCTGTCAGAGTAGAACCTTGGCAGTCCATAAAATACTCCACATGGAGGAGTCACCTCACAAGTGTCCTGTTTGTGACAGGAGCTTCAATCAGCGTTCTAACTTGAAGACTCATCTGCTGACCCACACAGACCACAAGCCATACGAATGTACATCGTGTGGCAAAGTTTTTCGTAGGAATTGTGACTTAAGAAGACACGCTTTGACCCATGCAGTTGGAGATGTGCCTCCTGAAGCATTGAAAGAGGCACTCAGAGATGAAGACAGTCCGGAAGAGGATTGTGGTCCAGAACCAGGCCCTTCGTCAGCTTCTTCGAGTTCGTCAACAGGTCCTTCTACTTCATTAACTGGCGGATTATCAAGTGCATCATCAAGTTATTCACAGCATCCTCCATCACAGTCTACCCCATCGAGACCACAGTTACAAATCAGAAGAGACCTTTTGCAGGTGAAACCTTCCATTAATAGCAGTGCGAATCTTTCTTCTACACAAAATCCACCACCTCCTTTGCCACCACCTCCACCTTTAATTCTTTCTTCTTATCGGCGAAGACTTGGTTCTCCAGGTCCTTCCAGGGTTCTAATGGAATTGCAGGAAAGAGAAAAAGAGAGGGAGAGAGAGATAGAAAGGGAAAGACAATATGAAAGAGAGAGACTAAGAGAGAGCGATAAGGAAAGGGAGAGGGACAGGGAAAGAGAAGAAGAGGTCCGACCACCTAGGGCACCTACTCCTCAACCTCCTGTACCTCCACCTAGACCAGCTCCTGCGAGACAAGGTTTTACCATCGCCGACATTATGCGTCGGTAGAAGATTTAAAATTTGATATCAGAACTCACGTTCTTATCTCGAGATAGTATCAGGTCTTTATTGAGGAGCAGGTGAACTAAACTTGGTAGCTCATTTCTGATTTCGTAAATTTTTTCCTTCTGTTATCAACTTGCACTGATTTACATCCTTTTAAATATACCAGGTGAAAAATATTTTTTGGGTTTCAATTTAATTTTAAGGGTAATTCAAGGTCATTGATGTTGAGTCTTAGAAAGGAAAAACCTGATTCAGTAGAACCTCTTATCTGTACGTTACTTGATAACAATATATTTCCAGATTTACAAAAATGAGAACAAATATAAAGCAACTCTTCAGGCCAACCTAAGTCTCAAATCAATACAATTTAACCTACAATCAATTCAATAAAACTATCGTGTTTGCAGAAAAAAAAGATTATCGTCTTTTAATTTTTTTTTTGTCAATATCGAAAGTTCCAGCGTATAAAAAACCTATTGTGGCTTCTAAGCCTAAAAATTATTTTTATTTCTCTGTCGAAAGTACTTTTATGGAAAGTTTAACTCTAGAATAAAAGTAATTCGGCCTTAAAATAATTTTTAAAAACATTTTATTTTCGAGAAAGTGTAGATATCTTTTTTCGATGCAGTGAATTATATTGTGGGAAATAAATTAACTTGAGCTTGAATATAATTTTCTTGCTGAAATTTCTTTCTAGGAAAATTACTTTTCAATATCGTAATGTTTACGGTAAGAAACAACTAGATTTACCTTCGTACAATTCTATCCATATGTATTTATAAATATGTATACATTAGAAAAAAATTAATTTGACCTCCATATATTAAAAGAAGAACGATTTCCCTGCTGAAAATACTAAAAAGGCCATTATTAATGTTCTAAATATTATAACAAAATATCAGTTGGCCTTGGAATAATAAAAAATTACCACAAAAATATACTGAAGGGGTAGTTATGAAGTGTAGAATGTAATACACATTTTTTTATCTTAAATATAATTTTCTGTTTGAAATTAAATACTCGTACCGAAGAAGCAACTATTTTTGAGTATTTTGAGTTCTACCATACTAAAGAAAAAATAATTTTAGATTGAGAAGCTTACCAAATTAATTAATTTGACCATTAAATGATAAAAAAAACTTAAGTCCCTTGCTCCTCAATTGCTTTGAATACCTTTCGCCAAATTTTGAACAAAAAAATCAAGCAGGGTCAACATTGCAGTACAAGAAGTATTTCATTTTCCACCATTGCGGAAAATTAATATTAACGAAAGAAACCGGTGTGTAAGAACTATGAAAATTAAAATACTGAAGCGTTATTTCCGTTGACTGTTAATAGATTATAATCGCGTTGGTGTTGAAAACGCTTAGCGTTAAATTTTGTGAACCTCGACGGGTCATTAAATTTATAATTAGAAAATCGTTTTTTATGTACAATCCGCGCTGAAGGTGCAATTTAAAATATTTTTCCAGTGATATTATCTAGCGAAAAACGCAGCCTTTTAAGATACAATCTTCTATAGTCTATACAATAATTTTATAATGATATACGATCACGAGAGCCACTGTACTCAATAGAGGTGGGCAAAATTTGTTTAAAAATGTATTGAGCTACAAAATACCAGTGAAAACGCTATTTTTCAAACAATTTCCAAGTGGACAATATTAGAGATATGTTTAGAAAGAATTTTTATGGCAAAGAAGCGTGCTAAATAAATAAACATTAAAAGTTTTGAGTACATAAAAATATAGAGAAGTATTTTATTTTAATTTTAGATATGAGTGATTTTTTTCGGGACTTGTATATAAAACTATAGAGTACTTAAATAAAATGTAAAAAGTACTTATTTAGAACGCTTTAATTTAAATATGTATTTTAAGTTTGCCCGCCTCTGCAATCATTAGGTATATAGATTTTTTAATCATTTTTGTAAATAGCATAATTACTGTTTAGATTCCGTCGTTTATATCAATTTGATAGAAACGTAGATGAGAACAAGAACCTGATGTGATATCACGTAAGCGAAGGTCTGAGGCTTATGCTAATACTTTTCATTTGTACATTACGTGTTGCGCATTAACCGGTGCTTAGTGGTAGCTTTTTAGTGATTTTTTTATTATAGTCACAAAATAGAATATAAACGATATATAGATAAAAGTATATTTTAAATACTAGTGTGACAATGAAAATGTACATAGAAAGATTTATATTTTGCTCTTCAAGAAATAATTTTTGTAAATGGAAATTCGAACTGAAAAGCTGCCATTATTCGAGAGGAGAAGTTTGAAACTTTTGTAAGAATTTCTAAAATTAAATCTAGCTTTTGAACGAAATGATTATTGTAAATTTAAAGGGGAAAAATTAATCTCAAATACATATGAACGTGTGAAAGGTTTCAGGAACATGTAGGGTCATTTTGTAAACAGAACAAGTTTTCTTCCAAGTTGGTTTCAAGTTTCAAGACTCGTTCCTCACTATATTTTCACATTTTTACACCGCGAGGACGAAAGTACACAGCCTACCTTCGAATTTACATAGGATTTTCACGTATTGTATGTGTACATATTACGTATCTTTGCGCAGGTGTCTGCAGGTGTCTGCAGGTAGAAATAGTCGTCAGAGTTTGGAAGTGCTATTAAAATTTTCTACAGATCTTAAATCCTAAGAAAGAAAAAATATTTCGTTTAAAACCACTTTTCCCTTTAAATGAGAAGTTAATTTGATATTTGATCAATATTTTCACAGTACGTAGTTAAAGAGGTCGGTTCGATTTTGCAAGACTTAACTAAAGTTTGGATTGAAGAAAGGACGGCAAAAAAAAAGAAAAAAAATAGAGACTGGGTGAAAAAAGCCTGGTTCCTTGTCGGTGCTCATTTTACGCAAAGGAGAATGCAAATTTTGTGGTCACATGACCAACCTGTGCCACCGTTTCGGTGGCAGGCGAAATACAGAAACCAAGTCCTAAACTACTTTTACCTGCTCTCCGAACATCGGGCTCTAAAAATATTTCGACCCTCCTCAGAGTTTGGCAGCTCCTTTCTTCCCGAAGGATAACCATTAAGTGACCCTTTGTATTTGAAACGCATATTCAGTGGCCATAAAAATAATGACGCCATTTTAAAATATTTGAATGACCATTTTTTATTTGTTTTTAATCTTTTTCTCGGATTTTTCTAATGATGAATGTAAAAGTGTATGACCAGAAACAAAATATCGAAAAATTGGTGCCAGAAATTCAGTACTTTTATAAAATATATATTCTCAAACAAAGTTTAAATATTCTGTGATAAATATTTAGTTTCGAAGCAAAATCTATTGTATGTTTTAGGTATATTATTATGTGATAAATTTTTGTTTGATGAAATGAAGGTCTTCCATGTCGACGAATATTTCATGAAAAAAATTTCGGTTGAAGAGACGAGAAATCGAGTAACTCCGTCCTTATGATGTACAAGAAAAAAATTAATAAAGTAATAAAAATGTTATATTGTGTGTTTTGTAAGAGAGGGTGAGAGACAACGTGTGAGTGAGTTTTACAATTTATTATGTATACGTTTGAGAGATGTAATGAGGTTACGATTTACTTAAAAATGTACAATTTATGATGCACAACGAAAACAGCGTATACAACATTCCAAATGCGCGATTGCTTGCAGCTTTCCTGTTATTTTTAGGAGGAAATTGTGCGCCTTTTTAAGTATCTATATTTCTAGATTTATACGAGCGTTGAAATAAGAATGTTTGTAAATTATAATAAGGAAGAGAAAAATAAAAGTACGTACATATAATTTTATTTCATTTATTTCGAATAATAAATAAACCAGTAAAAACTCATTTTGCATACTCGTTTTGTAGAAGGAAAAATATTAATAGTTTGACTGCGGCTTTTAATTAAATATAATTGTTTAAAAAGATATCAGAAGTATTTTAATTGGTCAATTTTCGATATTTCAATTATAAATAAATTGTTAGAATCTAAATCCTTCTAAATTAAAATTGTAAACTTTTTAATAATAGTACATTTTAATATATACAACGTCATTAATTAAAAATAGTTTATTTTGAATTTATAATATTTAAAATTGTTTTTCTTTTTGGGTTTCGCATTGCTCATATCAAGATTGAAAATTTTTTATTTTCAGAGTGGAAATAAAAAAATTCGTTTATTTTTAGAAAAAAAAGTTTGTTATTATTTGAGTTTAGATACACCGTAAGAATTGTAGATTCAGTTTACCTTAAATTGATATTAATAAAAATAGTCTAATCGTTTTTCGAATTGAATTGTATATATCTCAATATTGAAACATTTTGAATTTTAGACACTGAAAAAAAGAAAAAATGGAAATTTCCAGGGACTAAGATTCAAAATTGTTCAGTTTAAGAAAATTAATAATTTGAAATGATTTCATTTTAAATATACTGTAAGAATTGCAGATGCTTAATCATTACCACTTTGAAAGTAACATTTTAAGCATTGATTTGATTGGAAATATGCGTATTTTAAACCTCAGATTTTAGAGTTTCAACTGTAATTTTCTAATCACAATATTAAAAAGGGAGTCTTCACGGATTCGAATTGTAGGTATTTTTTGGAAAAACGAAACTTCAGTTTAAACCATTTTTTCGTTTTTTTATTACTTTTTAATATCTGAAATTACATAAATTCTTTTTAACGTTACACCGAAATTTATTGTTTAACTTCGAATGATATGATTAAAAACGTTTCAGCTTGAAAAAGTTAAAAATCAAAATATTGCCTAATTTCGACTATTTTATATTGCTTCTATTTATTGTAACGACTGGGAAAAATTCCTGTTTGTTTTTTAAAACTCTTCTTTTCATTTTGAAAAAATTTGTTTCATTTTATAATATTCAATTAGGACATTAAATTATTGCAAAGTCACTATCATGACTTTACTCTGCGATACATCAGATGGAGTAGTCAGTAGTGCAGGGCAAAGACCCTTCAGCACTCTCTTCAAGAAAAAGACGATTCACCACGCGTTGGTCTCCTTTTGTTCGGCATCTTTAATCTTCATAGTCTAAATTCCAGACAAAATGAAGCAGACATTCTTACGTATGATTAAACAATCTGTTCGCATGATTTTTAAAAAAATCTTTACTTATAAAACGAACAATTTTCTACAAGGCAGGAACCTTATCTTCACTTTGGATTTTATTTTATATTATTTTGAAATCAAGAATGAAGTAAGATTATTGTGTGTAAACATTTATCTACAGCATTTTTATGAATCATTTTTATTAAGATTTTGTACAACTTCCCCTATATACAATATACATTCTCTATATTCAGGATCTTTTTATATTGTGGTTGATGGTAACACTTTGATGATGGTAAATAGTTTTCTTACCAACTAAGAATAGGAAACTGTTTGACCAAAAAAACACAAAGTTAACGATGAAAGATAACTTATTTTTCCTCCTGAAGGACATTTCATCCATTTCCTACCTTATCGGCAAATTGTTCAGTGTGAATGGAAAGCAAGTTGTTACGTCCACATGAAATATGGTATCGAGTTGAAAATTTACTAAATTAGAACAAAGATACTAATGAACGTTGACGTTGTATGGTATTATATTTCGTGATTTTTCAACTCTATATTTCAGTTCATGTGGACGTAGGATGTTTTAAAAAAAAGGACGGTAAGGTAGGAATAGAGAATGTGTGACGTGACCTTAAGGGCATGTGGTATATAGTTACCTACTATATGAGCCATAACAGTTTCATCTGGGTTTGCTTTTCAATGAGAATTATTTTTTGCCGAAACATTGAAAAATTACTGAAAACATGAAAACATACGTCTGTATCGTCATTCTTTTTTTAATGAGAGTAATGTCGAGAGTTGTCGACAAAAGCACGGGGAAATTGATTTGGCTTAGATGGCAAGTAAATGAGTATCACATGCTGATAATATCTTCCGGTGTAGTAAGTTTCAGATAATCATCAATAGATGGAGTCTCCAACCCAAAGTTAACCTTTCATCTATCCTGGGTATTTTTCGATGATTTTGAACGTTTTGGACTTCTCCATCAAACGTATAATGCCTTTAGGAAATTAGCTACTGTATGCACAGAATATAATTAAAATCAATAATTAATCATTTTTCATGCATAATAATTTAATTGCCAGTATCATTTAAGATATGTGCGTAAATAATTCACAGGAAAATATATAAGTTTCTTAAGTCACGACTTCTTCTGATTGATGACTTCGATAGTCAAACCTTGATCGGAAGTCGGATACATGTTTTACAATGATAATAATAGCAATAAAGCAATCCTACCGCCTTTGAACCGTGTAGTTTACATGATCAATGAAAAGCATTAATCGCATTGACGTGTAGTCGATTATTCACGATAATGATTTCTTGTTCGCTTGAGTAAAGCTAAGGAAGGACGTGAAAAAATGAACGCATGCTGTTTGTCTGTTTTTCACACTGATTGTTTAGAAGATGGTTCATTGCACGAGAATGAATCTTCAGAAGCGCCATGTCAGATTCCTAATGATTAATTGAAGGAAATTAAGTTTATAATTGAAAAATTTTATTTAAATTTATTCCTACTTCATTACAATAACAATATTTTAATTCTGGTTTCTAATTCTTGGAAGTTTTGAATCAATAGCAATCATTCCAAACAAAAATTACAGGAGAGACGAGGCGTATTAATATTTCTCCAATTCTATTTTTCCTAGCGTTTCTTCTGCTGAAATGTATTCAAACGAATAGTAATAGCCCCTAAATGACATTTTTTAAAATTAACTTTTGATCTAAGTTTTTCTCTGCGAATTACGATTTTTCCTCACCGTTAGTATTTTGAATAAATATTAGCGATCATTTTTATTCTGTCCAATTAACATTCCCCCTATTTTCAGTTTTGCTGAATGACTGTTAGGAATAATATTAAATTTTGCCCAATTTCAATATGAAATAATTTACATTTGTCATTAGTTTGGCATAATCTAATTTCTATTTTCAATATTTCCGAAAAATATAATCAAGAGCAACTCTGATATAGGGCCCTCTGATATAGTTCTTCCGAGAATTAACGCCGCGCCGCAAGTATAGGAGTAAAAAGAGCTGCGCGGGGTGATCAGCGGTCGCCAATCATGATCAAACAAAAGCGAAGCGGAACTCAATCGAAATTGTCCCCCACCACCTCCAGTCCCAAAACCGGCTATAAAGATTTGACTGAAAAATTACGATAAGCAAAATTCTTGATACTGTGATATTGCCGAAAAATAAAATATTCGAAATAGAAAATTCCCGATAATTATAAAATTGCTGAGAATTTAAAAATGATCATAATCTTTATTAATAATGATTAATAATTAATTAAATTATAATAGTACCTAATATAGAAACGCCAGATAAAAATAATTCACGGAAGAAAATTACCGACATTATAAAATATTCCACAGTATAAAATTTCTGACACAGGAAAATTTCCGAATAATCAACTTCCCAAATCATAAAAATCAAGCAATGGTTATAATAATAAATAAGAAATAATATAAAAAATAGTTTGAACAAATGAAAGCATAATATTTTATTCCTTATTTTGTATTTATTATTAATTTGATAGATTCGGGATTCCTGGAATTTTTTATGAAGCATAATTCAAAAATTCAATAGTATTATAAACTTTCGGGAATTTGGTGTAAATTTTCATCAATTTTCTAATTTCAGAAATTGTATAATTTTGGCGATTTACTAATTTTTGCAATTTTCTATTTCGAATATTTTCTTTTTTGAAAACTTTCCAGTGTCAAGAATGTTATTTTTCAGGTGTTTTCAGTTGTTCTAAGATTTAGTAGTACAATTGAAAATAAATTCCAAGTATTAAATAAAAACTTATTCTAATAGAAAAAGACTAAAAAAATATATTTTATTATGTGGGAACTTTAAAATGCGGCAAGATACAATTTTCGAGAATTTGGAATGTTCTCAATGTGTCGGATATTATATAATTTCGACAACTTTATTTTGGGAATTTTCTTCTATCGGAAATTTTCAAATTGTTCAATATCATAAGCTGCTGGAAATTTTATCGTTCGGCAATTTTCCAATTCGGGATTTTTAAATTTTTGGCAACTATCTATTTCGAATATTTTCTCTTTCGGCAATGTTTCCAGTGTGACCAATTTTATTTTTTGGGATTTTCCATCGTCCTTAAGATTTAATTTTACACTTGTGAATAAATAATACACATAAAATATGAGGCTACTCTAATAGAAAAATATTATCTTCTTTTCAATTCATCTCAATTATCATTCGGCGTAATTATTCTTCTTCCAAATAACAGTATAACAAAATTAATTTGAACTAATCGTCATTAATATGATGATTCGCCGAGATGGGGATAATATAGCAGTGAAAGGTATGTAAAATTATAAACTGGATAAAATGCACATTATTATAACAAACGCTAATTCTGACAGACGAAATAAATCATAAACAATCATTAAGAAATACAAAAACTATGGCCAATGGTAATGCGAAAAAATAAAAATAAAAGCAAACGGTAAATCAGAGGAATGAAAGTTATACCAAAGGATAATTTGACCAAATTAAAATTAGGGGGAAAATGTTAATTGGGAAAAAGAAATATGCAAAAAGGCCATTTATGAAAAATATAAATTAGGTGATATGAAAATTATGTAAATAGATTTACAAAAAAAAAATTGAAAATGATGGCAAATGCAGAAAAATTTAAATTTAGGCAGACGGTAATTCGGAAAAATATAAGTATAACAAATGATCCTGCTTAAAAATAGAAGTCAGGTGATATACAAAGTGTATCATAAGGAAATAAAGGCTAATTGTGATTAAAAAAAAAATAAATTACGGCAACTGGTAATTCCGGAAAATAAAAAAAATTATTTTTAATCGGAATATTACAAACGAAGGCAAATGGTAATTAGGAAAAATTTAAATAATGGCAAATAGTGATTTGCATAAATTAAAATTAGGGCAAATGATAATTCGGTCAGATAAATTTCGGTAACATTAAAATTATGTAAACATTCATGCGCCTTATATTACGCACATGCATGCAATTTATAAATAATCCAATCCTCAAAGGCATTTTCAAACAGAACAAATCTTTCCTCTGACATGCATAAATTATTGCCGAGTCCTGTAATAAGCAGATTCGCTTTTGAAATAAAATTTACGCAAATCTGGCGAAATCGCTCAAAAATCTAGATTCATGAAGATTAGAGATTTTTTTCCGAGAAAAATGAATCTCCAATAAGCGCGTATTGATCGGCAGCGATAGGTGTCGGCGGTAAGCGGTTAAGTCGATGGGCAAGACTGGATGAGTTTTATGTCTGGCGAAAGGTAGTTTTTACGAGCAAGCGAGTCGAGATAAAAGGGGTGCTTTATCGGGACTACCAGAGAGCGAGGGCCATTTCCAGGGCCATCGAGGTCCCATAGGTGGACATTACAATTCGCGCACGGAGGTCCATTTCCAATGCACGCGAAACGATGGACGCGTGGGCGTTATGGTAATCCTCATAGTAGTATTGGTACCAGTGCAAGCTTGTCTCGCCGATAAATCGTTCACTGAGACCTTCCTTCCGCAAGCATTTCTTTCTGTTCTCTTCGCAACTTCGTCGACTCGTCCAGTCGATTTTTACACTGATTTTTACCTCGATTTTTACTGCTAGGTTTTATCCCGAATAAAAATGATAATATGGTGTATATAATATGTATGGAAATGATTATACAAAAATTATGCAAGATTCAGATCCCTGGTTTTACAAATAAGGGGCTGTTTAAAAATTACGTCACGGTATTTTCAACGCTTTTTCCAATTCTCTCCTTCCTAGTCACATAGTATTACACAAAGCTTTATCCGCATTCTGCTGTGTTGAGTTTTCAAGCTAAAAAGTAGAATGTTTTAGAAAAAAGTGGACTTTTAAAACAGAAAAGATGAATTTTAAACCAGGAAAAATGATTTTTCAACCAAATAGTCATCAATTCTCGGAATTTACAAATTCAATTTGCAGAAATCCAGGTTCCAGTGTAGTAGAAATTTCAGAGGAAAAAAGACAGTTAAGAGACAGTTTAGTTTGTAAAAAAATTTTAATTTTTAACCTACAAAGACGAATATTCAACCAAGAACTTTTCTACAACAAAATTTCAATTCAAAAGGACGATTTTTTTTCCAGCAACTTTAAAGAAAATAGTTTAAAATTTTTCAATAAAAAGAAAATAAATAATCAGCCAAAGAGTTTAATTTACGCAACTAAATAGTTAAAATTCCCAATCAAGGAACGATTTTTTACCAAGTTAGTTGAATTTGTAACTTAGTAGATGAACTCTCTACTTATAAAGATGAATTTTCAACTAAATGGTCGAATTTTCCAACGAAGAATTCTCAGTAAAATTCTCAAATAAATGGTTTCAGTTTTAAACAAAAAAGAGTCAAATTCAACCAAGTAGGTGAATTTTCAATAAAAATGATAAGATTTTCATCATATTTTTTTTTATTTTCAAGCCAAAAGGGCGATTTTTCTTTGAATCGGTTGAATAAAAAAAAAATTTTTAATATTCAACCCAATAATTCTATTTTGAACTAAAAAAATATAATTTCTCAACCAAAAATGGAATAGTTAAATTGCAGTCAAAACAATTGATTTACAACATAAAGAAGCATATTTTAAACAAAAAAATTTAATTTTCAACTAGAGATAGATCTTCAACTAATTAAATGAGTCTTTAATAAAGCTTTTCCAATTTTCAACCAAATAATTGATTTTCTTATTAAGAAGATTTATTTTTGAATTAAAAGATGAATTTACAAATAAATACGATATTTTCCAAGCAAATATTTCAACTTTCAACTACAAACGATCATTTATCAACACAAAATGTTGAACAGCTAAATTTTCAGTTGTACAAACCTTATTTTTTAAACAAAAAATCGAATTTTCAGCAAAATATATGTTTTAAACCAATAAAATTCATTTTTAAGAATGTAGCTCAAATTTCAACCATATAGTAGAATTGAAACAATTCTCAGTAACAAAATTTGATTAGTAGTTCAATTTTCAAATAGAAACGATCAATTTTTACGGAAAATTAGATTAGTTAAATTTTTAGTTAAGAAAATTGTCAAATGAAACAAAACTCTTTTTGATATGAGTTTGCAATTCCGAATCTTATGCATTGAGAGTTGTTTAATTTCACGTGGTTCTTGAATTAATATTCAGACTGTTTAATTTTCAATATTTTCAACTTTAAATTGTATGTAAGTGAGGCGATGTTCGTGGGGGCTAAAGCGTAGGCCTTGGACCCACCCCGTCGGCTTGCGGGTTTGATTTCCGCCTCGCACTCTGTGAGAGCCTCGGCGGCCCATGTGATGAACACTAGCCTAGCAAGGGAGTTGTTCATCTCCGGAGAGTCGTGGGACCGGTACCTCTGGAGAAAAAGGTTCTCTAAGTACTTAAAACTGTTGCTCTTGGTGGTTCGGAACCCACCTTAAACTGTAGGACCCCTCCCACCACCAAGTAAGTGTGTGGGGGGGGGGTGTAAAGGAATAGGGAAGAAGGTGCAAGAAAAATGTAAACCCTTAGGGGACACATTAAAAGATTCCATTCCAAATTGTATGTATGAAGGGACAAAACTGGTTCTGGAATTATATACGTATGGAATGAGTAATCTGAAAAAATATGGAAGCTGGAAGATGTTGCTTAACATTTTATTCACTGAATGTTAAACAACATCTAACATGTGATTTTCAATAATGTCATAATTTCGGAATGAATGAACACACAAATATTACTTTACATGCTAAAAAAGCCAGAAAAATAGTTTTAATTTTCATCCTGAAATATTCTTTCCTCATACAATTGATGAAAGCATCCAATGAACAAAAATTTTTAGGCAACATTCAGCATATGCTCTTAGCCAATTTATCTTATTTCAAATAATTAAAAATAAAAATTCACGACTTTCAAAAAAGTTCCCCATTGATTATGTTCATTTTTATCTACAGTCTGTCAAGTTAAAGCGTGGGTGGCTTTACTCGCAGTCGGTAAGGTGTATCGACATGATTTTGGTGTCAAAATATTAAGAAGAGCTCCC
>NC_046666.1:74121704-74130528 GCF_010883055.1 Belonocnema kinseyi | reverse complement strand
GAGGGAGCTCTTCTTAATATTTTGACACCAAAATCATGTCGATACACCTTACCGACTGCGAGTAAAGCCACCCACGCTTTAACTTGACAGACTGTAAAAAAGTTTCAACTTTTATTTAAATTTGGCTTAGTCTCACCGAACTTCAAGTTTAATGCTTCAACTACACAGAAAAAAGGTGGGGGCTCACTAAAGTTGCGACTCAAATAAAACTGGTATCATTTAGAACTTGAGCTCCAATAGATACCTGTAGAGAGCCAAAAGGGTTCGTTTAGAGCGCTCTTGAATAGAAATACCAATGAAGACGCATTCACGAACCAAACGCTTGCAAAATAGGGCTGGTATTATTTTGTAATTCAATTATCTTCATGAAGTTATGCCCGTCAGAGTTCGATCACATGTGTGCTTCAAGGTAAATATTGTCTTATTAATTAAACATAATATCCAAGTGGGCAATAAAGCGAAAAATAGGTTCATTACAAATAGGCTCAATTACAATTGAGATCCTTTAAAACCCCAAGTGTGGTATCATTTAGAGCTTATTTATCTTTTTGGGTTCCTTTTCAACAAGTGGGGTTCATTTTTGTTGCAGCTCCTTTGGAACCAAAAATGGGTTTCAATGGAAACCTCAGTTTTTTCTGTGGCCAGCTTTATCAGTTGAAGTTTCTCTACCAAAAGGTTTCACCCCAGTTATTTTTTGTACATATATATTATTATTATTGGGCTTTAATGCCGAATCAATAAAAACTGAACAAACAAACGTTCAACTACATTTTATTTCAGTCAACCATATCAGTTATTTTGTTTAAATCAAGATAAAAAGTGGCATAACTTTAAAAAATAGATATTGCTTTTTTATGATAAGAGCTTAGAGTAAACTAATACATATCCATTCAAAAAAATGGCTGGTTAAAGAAACCAGAAATTCTGACTACTTCAACCAGATGAAATAGAAAGGACATATTTAACGAGACATTTTTTGAGTGTCATATTTGTAATTTTCCGTGAATGCTAAGGGAAAACAGCTTTTACCACGAAAGAATGGAGGTGTCGCGGATAGAAATATAAAGTTTTCAACTTTAATGGCAATACATACAGTATAAAAATGTGATATTTTGACAGATAAAATAATGTCACACAATTTAATTATATTAATTAGACGTAATAAAAAATAAAGCCTAAAATATGTTAAATCTCATAAATAAGTGAAACATGGCCAGGGGAGGGGGGCAGGCCCGTCGAAAATAATATTTACGAGTGCTTAGGTGATACACGTGTCACAAGTTTCGTCGATAAATGTTCGGCAATGTAGAACAGCAACTTATCTTGTGGGCTAGATGGAAGAAACTGTTAAATACATGGACATAGGAAACACGGGACTAGGCATGCCATCCTAACTTGGCAAGCGGGGTTGAATCCACGGGAGGGGGGAGAATTCCATAATTGGGGAGAGCCGCCATCTTAAGATGTGCCATTTGATTATCCGCGCGAGCATTTTTGCCGACAAACTGCGCATGAAAATATAAACATGTGGGCGCTGCCATGTTTGTCGCGGGACATCAAAAGGTGGCGGACCTTCCCCCTCATTGCATCACCCCCGCAATGGCATGCCTAGTCCCTTGTTTCGTTTGTCCATGGTTAAATATGATTATTATCAATACGGTCGGTATGCAGATTTCTTGTATTGGTACGGTAGAAACATTTCGTAACATCCGTTTCTAGTAGAATGTCAACGAATGAGAAGTTGTATTACAGCTATCTCTATTTTTATTCAAAATAACTTATTCTTGTTGGATATCTTTAAAAATAATTTTTTCGGTACATAAAATATCACAGAAGCATACCATCATATTTCCTTATCTTTAAATGTTTTGATTTTCATCAAAATCTGCAGTCGGATTTTCCCTCCGGTGAGGGGCTCAGCCGACGAAATACAACTTGTTAGAAATAATGAAATGACCAAATCATTGTTTTTTTAATGTGATTAATACTTGTAGAAATGTGATCTAAAATAATGTCGAACTCGAAATGAGAAAAAAATGAATCAATTCAACATCTTATTAACTTTAAAACAATCATTGACTGTTAAAGGGTTGTCGCTGCCCCCCCCCTACCCTATCTGTATATCTAACTATTTAATGGCCTTTCAAAATTAAAGCAAACGGTCAAAACGTCATTGGTGGGACTGCCTCTGGTGCGGTTCGTAAAATAAAAGTTATTTTTATAACTAAATTACATGAATAATATAATAATGGTTGATGTCATAATATTTTGCTCTATAGTTGCAAATCACCCGATCCGAAGCTGCAATTTTACTTGTAAGTTTGAGCAAGGCATGAAATAATCATAATTTGCTACACTGGTAATACATTTACAATATATATTATACTATATATATCAGTCCTTTTCTACACAATTTTAATTATTTATTTATATATATATTTATTCATAAAATTGTTATTACTTTTTGCGTCATTTTCTGGACATGTTTCTTCGCTATTTCTTGTATACAGACGTTAAAAATACTTATAAATTTCCACAAATTATCGAAATTTTTTTCTAAAATGTTTGGTAAATCTGCATAAATGTCTACATATTTCACTTAAAATTTCTGTAAACTTCTGGAAACTTTAAATCCATAGTGAATCGGCCATATTGAATTTCATAATTTCACAGTTTTTACAAAGAAAATTTCTGTACGCTCCCGAATCAATCGTTTTCCGCGAACGCTGAAAATTCCGTTAAGCATCTACAGCTGAACTGTTTTAAATATGAAAAAATTATTACAATTTTCTTGTCCACTTAATATAATAAACTCACGCAGCATAGCGGACTCAAATCGTACGCTATGCGGATAATCACCCATACTATCGGCGAGAAAATTCGAGTCCTTTGGCTTTGACGTTGCATAAGTATGTGAAGAAAAAATGGTAGGTAAATGAAAGAGGTATCATTTTAAAGGTGCAAATGTTGTACGTTAATGAGCCGAAAAGTCATATTCAAAAAAATTATTTGTAGCTTACAGATTTGAAAATCTGATGAAAAGTAAGGAAATTTGATAGCTTTTAAAAACAGTGAACTTTGAAGCATAGTTTTTTATTGAAAAAATAATAGGAAAAATCTGAAAAAATTCATGGTGGTACATTAAACATTTCCGAACAGATTGCCGTCGAAAAATTTGCAAAATATAAATAATTGTTCGTTTTTTGTGAATAAATATGCGACCGCACTATCTTCAGTCCTAATAAAGATAATGAAGTGATTTAAATTGGAGGTAGTTAGTTGAACTATCTGTAATAATTTACAATTTGAAGGAAGTATGTGCTTCTTGTTGTCTTCATAAAAGTGGCGATATTTGAAGTCCGTTTTTATATAGGAAAGCAAGTGCGAGGCCCAGCGTGCCGTTTTTTCAGGGGATCGTCCTCTGTTTTCTTCGCCACGGGGAAAGGGTTTGAAGGTCAGAGTGAGGCTGAGAGGCACAAGTTGGGTAGGTCGGGCTGAGGAAAACCGAGGACGATCCCCTAAAAAAACGGCATCATGCTGGGCCTCGCACTTGCTTTCCTACAAATAATTTTTTTTAATATGACTTTTCGGCTCATTAACGTACAACATTTGTACCTTTAAAATGATACCTCTTTCATTAACCTACCATTTTTTCTTCACATACTTACTCAACGTCAAAGTCAGAGGACTCGAATTTTCTCGTCGATAGTAGATATAACAATATCAGAGAAACTTTCCCATGAATCTTCTTCTTTCTCTACTTTCTCTGATAACATTTATTTCTTATTGATTTTGCCTTTTACAACAAAATTTGTTCTAGATCGGCAGAAAATTCAAAAAATGACCAACTCTGATGCAATAATGCAATATCTTTTTTTAATATTAAATTAACCTACATCAGTAAAGATGTGAAGCGCAGTAAGCAGATTTATTTAACTATACCTGCAGGTAATCCAGCTAATGCAATTCGCTTATTAGGGGGTCATATATTGATAATGTAATGTCCTATGATATGTCACCAAACACAGAAGAACCGCAAAATAAGCAACCTCTAATCTTCGAAGCGCGGTTAGATCTTATCTACCGCAATTCGCTGATAAAAGTCCACTAACAATAATTAGCGAGGATTTCGTAATCTTTACTTTTTCACCTCCTCTTTGTCAATATCGGAAATGTACTTCAATAACGTTCAAACATTTAATACGTATTTTACAATTTTGGGCATGATATCATCATATATAGAAACTGAAAATTATCTTTTGCACTTCTACTAAATATTGCATTATGTTTCATTTCTAGAAATTAAGAATAATAGTTATCCTATCTAACAAAATAGGCTGAGAAAAATTATTGAAATCTCGAACTCATTGTTATTAAATAGCTTATTGATAGCATATTGCGTTGATATGACTTTCTATGGCCGTTTTCAGCATTTTCTTTTGATTTTTCTAGTATTTTGTAAATTGTAATTTCCAAATAAGAAATTTTAATTCGACAAAGTTATTTCTAAAAGAGAAACCTTAAATTTTAAATACTTCTTGGATAATAAAGGCTTTAAAAATAACTAATAATGAGTTTTCAACACTTTGATTTTTCGAATTTCTACTCTCTAAATATGAATCAGTGAAAAATTCACTGATTGAAATAGTAGCTGGACATTTCACTGAATAATAAGTGATTTCGGACTTATTCAATAATCACTTCAGGAACACCAGAGTAAAACATGAGAAGCGTAACCTCAAAATTTTCAAGTTGAGCGTTGTTGTTACTCATTTACTTTAGTAGCAAGAATAATTCCATAATAAAATAATTTTTTTAATTTTCGGGCTAAAAGTCTGCTGAATTATCTGTGGGATAAATATACTTTAAATCGTATAAGAAGTACAGTGAAAATCTTGAATAGCCCTCTCTTCTATAGCCTTTCCGAGAATTGACGCCGCGCCGCATGTAGTGTAAAAGGGCTGCGCGGGATCTGAGGCTGCCACTCAGGCGGGCAGTCGGGCGTGAACAAATAAAATCGGAGCAGGTTATAATGAGTTAGTTGCCATCCAAGGTCAGCCCCGAAATCGGAGGTATAGAAGAGATTCACTATACTTACTTAACGGGTTTGTACATGACAGTCTAATCTTGAAATTAAAGTAATGTGTGAGATTGTTTGTCATTTAAAAGCATCAGAACTTTCCACCTTTTTTAATATTTGACCATATTTATGTGTTTTAATTTTTTACTATGATTCTTTGGTTGAATGTACTAAAATATTATTTTAGTATTATTGCTAAATTGACATGGTGCACTGCTGCCAATCCTCAAAAGTGATTATTTCACTGATTCAATAAGTAACCTTTCACTGATTGTCAGTGACCCATTTCTAGCTATTTGAATTAGTGAAATTTCACTGATTCAGATTTAGAGAGTACACGATTTTAAAGAAGCTATAAAAACCTTAAATGATTTAAAAAGATATTTCGAAGTTTTAGAATTTTTTCAAAGGATTCTAAAATAATTTATAATAGAAACATATTTCAACTAATTTTTCACAAAATATACATGAAAAAAATGTTTTAAATAAAATTTTGAAGCTTTCGAAAGGTCGAAAATAAATTTGGTCGTTACGATCCCAGTGAAAAATCAAATTGATGTTTTATTTTGAAAAAAATGCAATAAAATATTTTTTTCAATATTTTAAAACATTTCAAATGATTTCCTAAAATTTTGAAAAAGAATATATAAGATTGTAAAACAAAAATTTTGAATTTTGCAAGGTTAGAAAATTCTAAAAAAAATCTATCAAGTTTATGAGATATTTCGATGATTTTAAAAGATCCAAAAATAATTTTAAACTTAAAAAGATTTAAACAAATTTTGAAAGAATAAAGAATTATCTTAAGATTAATGGGTAAACTTAAAATGATTTTTTCTTTTGCAAAATTTATTTTAAGAGAATATTTTAAAAGATTTTCGAAGTATTGCAAAATATTTTCAAAAGTGTTAAAAAAGAATCTGGAAAATTAAAAAAAATGTTAGAGAAATTAGAAAAGATTTTTAAAAAGTTAAGAAAAAACATGGCTTTTTGAAGATTTCGAAATAATATTTAACATTTTAACATTTTTTAACATATTTGACATATTTAAAATTAAAAATTTTTTACCGAAAATTGGCTTTTTATATAAAAATCATGATATTCATATTTTCAAACAAAAATGAATATAATTCAAACAATATTTACAATTTTTAAACTGTTTTAAGATATATTGACTATTTCCAATTTTACTTCTTACTAACTTGTTGCTTACTTAAAAGTACATTACAATTTACAAAATACGAAAATTAGAAACACCAAGTTAAAAATACCAATTTCGGTGGTAATTGGTATTCTTTAATAAAAACGTATTAGATTTTACCCACTGAATAATAAAAAAATAATACCATTTACAATCTTGATCAATTTTAAATTATAAAAATTTTTTTAGTCAGAAATTGACATTTTTATTAAAAAATGATTAGATTTTAAAAAAGAGTCACCTATTTTTAATAATTTTTGGTATCATTGTCGTTTTGCATCGAAAACTTGTTACGAAGACCAATATTTATACAATCCGTAGTACAAATTTAGGTTGCGTTGGTGTTTTGTACACGAAATGGATATTTTTAATTAAAAATCATTAAATTTCAAAAAATGTTTAACATTTTAAACAATTTCAGGTTATGCTCGAGTTTTTCACAGAAATAGGTATAGATTTCAAAGAAGAATAAGAAAATCGGCGAGTTTAAACAAACAACATTAAGTTTCATAAAACTCTATAGAAATGGGTCGCTGACAATCAGTGATAGGTTCCTTATTGAATCAGTGAAATAACCACTTTTGAGGTTTAGCAGCACTACACCATGTCAATTTAGCAATCATAATAAAATAATATTGTAGTACATTCAAGCGCGACTGTTGATTCTCGCGCTTCGCGCTCGATGTTGTATTTATCTCGCGCTTCGCGCTCGATTATGTATTTACCCCGCGTTACGCGCTCGGTCTTTATATTTTCGCACATTCTTGCACAAACATTTTAAAATTAAGTCTCAAAACATCCACCCCTGTAATTTTATAATTGTGAATTCTCTTTCGTTAAAAGAGCTTAGCTCGAGAGTTTGAGCGCACCTACGGCACGCGACTGATGGCAATCGCACTCCGCACTTGGTCTTTGCATTTCTTCCGCATTCGGACACAGACCTTTTAAAATCAAAGGTGAACGGACCGACAACTGTAATTTTGAATTTAATTTAATGTAATTTTGATTTTGAACTCTCTTTTGTTAAAGCTCTTTTGGCTTTAACGAACAAATTCTCATCACGTATCTCGTGCTTCGCACTCGATGTTGTCCAACATGTCAACTTTTCTACATTATACACAACACTTTTATATCAATTATAATACATTTTTTATGTAACTCTGCCAGGGATTACTTATTAAAAAAATTGCGAAATAAAAAGCAAAATATATTTATCATGATTATTTTTGTATTTGTCTCTTATTTTGCTTTAAATTGTATTCTCAGCTGCTCTGAAACATGTATCATTTCAATAAATGTATATCATTACAATTCATAATATGCATACAAATTGAATCATACTAATTCTTATTTCCTTTTTTTATAATTTTTTTATTTTTAATGTTGTTTTTTAGGATTAAATAAAAACTACTGCGCATCTGCATAGGGTCCAATACACTTAACGAGTGTACCAAAGGGCAATTCAATAGATTACTTTTTTCAAAAGTTATCGTGTTCACAGACAGACAGACACATTAGTAAAAAACTTTTTTTCAGATTCAGGGGGTCTCAAAACGTGGACATTTGACAAAAACTGGGGGGGGGGGTCCAATTTTACACAAATCTAATACCTTCTCTGATGAGAATGTAAAAAGGTGAAAAGTTCCGATGCTTTTAAATGATGAACAAACTCACATAATTATTACTTTAATTTCAAAATTGGACTGTCATGTACAAACCCGTTGAGTAAGTACTTCCTATACGAGTTAGAATATATTTATCTCACAGTTAATTCAGCAGACTTACAGCGCGAAAATTAAAAAATGAAATTGATTAAGGAATTATTCTTGCTACTTAAGGCCATGTGACGAGAGGGTCACGTGACCGAACCTGGTCTTCGATTTTTCTTTCCCAACTTATGTCTAAATGAAATGAGGTATTACTCTGAAAGTTTAGGAAATGAAAGAGGAGGTAATAAAGTTCATGTCTGTGCTTTGTTCCCGTGGAAATTTTGAGAAAAAATTTTTTTGAAGAAAATACCCGTGGAAGTTTTCTTTTCCAACTTACGTCCACACGGAATGAGATATCGTGTTAAAAATTTCGCACGATAAATATAAGGCATTCAAGAATTTGTCTGTGGTCCTAAATAATTAGAATAGTGAAAAAAGTTTTTTTTTTTAATTTCTATTTTGGAGAAATAACGACCGTGCTGTCATCAAACCCTGCAAGCAATTTCTAATGTTGTCAATGGGCTAGTTTTAAGGTTTATATTTATCAAAGTGGGACAAAACAACAAAAATCGCTCACGAACATTATGCACCAATAAAGCAAAAACTAATGTTTGCACTTGAAATGCAAATAAACATATTTGGTCTGACATACGTATCAGTCTGGTATCAGCTGTGTGAAAGCCGCACTAGCGCAACGAGTAGAAAACTTCCATGGACATAGGAAACAAGGGACTAGGCATGCCATTGCGGGGGTGATGCAATGAGGGGGGAGGTCCGCCACCTTTTGATCTCCCGCGACAAACATGGCAGGGCCCACATGTTTATATTTTCATG
>NC_046666.1:74120491-74121604 GCF_010883055.1 Belonocnema kinseyi | reverse complement strand
CGCCCCCCCCTCCACACCCTCCCATGGATTCAACCACGCTCGACCAAGTTAGGATGGCATGCCTAGTCCCGTGTTTCCTATGTCCATGACAACTTCAAACTTCTAGGGGTCTGTGGGTAAAACAGATTGCATGATTATCGTCAGAGAAAGTTAAAAGTCAAACTTCTGCTGTAAAACCTAAATGTGTCCGTCGACAATCATTATTTGCATAAATAAACTTTTTTCTTCCTCCAACTCTTTGCAAGGCCACAAACGATCCTTTAATATTTATTAACAATTCCCGAAAAAAATTTCCGCGTTATTTAAACTTTTATTTTTCAATATGTGTGAAAAAATATTGGTCTTAGGGCTGACTTGATCAGCTGTTACACTCATCACATGGCCTGAAGTAAAAGAGTAACAACAACGCTTTTACTTAAACATTTAGAGGTTATGCTCCACATGATTTACTCTGTTGTTACTGTACCGAGCAGTGAATATGTCCGAAATCACTGATTAATCAGTGAAATGTCTAACTAATATTTCAATTAGAGAATTTTTCACTGATTCATATTTAGAGAGAAGACTTACTATTATTTTAAGCAAATGTTACTTTCGTGCTATTAATCGAAAATATGAAGTTTACACAAATAATCATTAAATTTTAAAACATGTTTACAAATTTTTAACGATAATATTGTATCTTAGCGGTTTCCACTAAAAATCAATTATTTTTAACAAAAACTGAACTTTAAAAATAAAATTTACAATTATGAAGAATTTATATTTAAAGTAAAAATATCAATTTTCATTAATTATAAAAAATATTGTCCTTGCTTTTCTGAAAATGTACAACTATTTTTGGTAATAAGGTAGTGTAATACGAGTATAGTCACAGCTTCCTCCTTCGATTAGATAAGCAGCCCTATATATTTGAGGGCTTCAGGGCCACTAGTTCAGTTCTAATCTTGACTTTACTCCGTAACCAACGAAATAAAGGCACGTGATATCTCGTTAGAGATATCACATATCTTTAAAAACTCATTTGAGCCTTTTTCAATATAACATTTTGGCGATCCTGCCAGGATCCACTTTTTCGAATCCTGATTCTATGGAATTATTTAAAAAAGGATA
>NC_046666.1:74113736-74120391 GCF_010883055.1 Belonocnema kinseyi | reverse complement strand
TTATTTCTCATAAAATGAAAAGCGGAGATTACCAGGCAGTGCTAGAAGAACATCTTAAGCCCTACCTTGGACATTTCCGCTCTGCAAAATTGACTTTCCAGCCGGACAACGCAGCCATACATGCGAGCAAGTCTACGAAGGATTGGTTGGCAAAGTCAAAGATCCCCGTACTCGCGTGGCCAGTGATCTCTCCAGACCTCCCAATGGAAAATGTTTGGGGCATGATGGTACGCGATGTGTATGACAACGGAAAGCAGTACACAACGGTCGCAAAGCTGAGGGAAGCGATCAAATCAGCATGGAACAACGTCACCGCGAAAAGTCTCGAAAATCTGAATAAATCGATGGTAAAGCGAATGAAAATGGTATTCAAAAATGACGGAAATACTATTAATTACTAATTTTGTGAATAAAATCTTTTTATATGTACGTATTTTGTTGAATAAATTGAATTCTTTCGGAAAAATTGAATTTTTTTTAGTGGCCCTAATAATTTGAGACACCGATTTTTTCGAAAAAATGCCCAAATAAATGAACGAATGGAATTGCGAGCTCTATATTTTAGGAAAAATCGTTAACTCAACTCATTTATTCACTTAAAAAATTTGGAGCAGTTTGTTCCAATAAAAAAAAAATTATCCTTAAAAAATGGGGTGGCCCTATAAATATGGGACACACTGTATATCCCCGCTTGAATGGTCACCTGCAAAGTTTCGTACCCTGAATTTTTCTGTGAATTGAAGACAGCACTGCTTTTTCCGAAAGTACTTTCTCTTTTTTTTCAAAATTGGATAATTATTTTAAAAAAGAAACTTCAAAATCGGTTGGCAAATACAACATCTGGTCATCTGGAACATTTTAAACCAAGAATTCCACTTTTCCCTCCCTGTAAAGCGCCCTCTAAGATAAAACCTTGTCATTCGCATACGGTGAACTTTAAACTATTTTTTGTAGTTTTTTTCTCATAAAGCACAACAGGTTTTGTATAAAATCGCCTAGATATGCTATATAGTACAAGCCTTGAAGACTATAAAGGTACCAAGATGTGTAGAATTGCATGCAAGAGGATTATCCTTGAGGCTAGAGCGCAAGTGATTAGCAGCGCGTTATTAGC
This sequence comes from Belonocnema kinseyi, assembly GCF_010883055.1. Classification (NCBI taxonomy): domain Eukaryota; kingdom Metazoa; phylum Arthropoda; class Insecta; order Hymenoptera; family Cynipidae; genus Belonocnema; species Belonocnema kinseyi. The sequence goes on along the minus strand of NC_046666.1, from coordinate 74,119,277 downwards.
CTTGTATTATTAGTAACGCAGAGGTGTAATGAACGATGGTGCCGCATTTTTATTTTTTTAATTTGTATCTCGATGTGCACAACGCACCATTGGTCTGCACCTTGTATGAGTACGCACGTCCGTATTATTACACGAGTCACTCACTATTCTTTACTTGGAAACTATGACGCACCCTTTAAGCAGCACTCTTGCGCTGTCATTGTCATTTATCTGTTCTATTGAGCTCATTTTCGCAACGTGGGAAAAATGGCGTTTCGAGATTGTGACATTATGATTTACGTTCCACTATATCATCTCAGATCATGGAATTTTGCATTTTCTTTCAAAAACTATTGTGTTTTACTTTTTGATCGATTTTTCACTATTTGAAGTTGTTTATATCTTAAATTTAACATTATGAAACTTAATTATAAAAAAAATCCCTTCCGAAAGAAAAGTCATGGGAAACATTGTGTAAATTTGAGAAACAATTGTAGTTTTTAAATTCTTGTGCATTGTTGAATTAAAACGGTCACATTATCTAATAAACTATTAAAAATATAAAATATCTTAATGCTAGTACTTTTCGATGGAAATTATTATTTCGTGAAATAATTTTAATATAAATCTTAAGGTTTTATGGAAGACTTGAAATTTATAAAAAAATTTTGTTTGTCTTAGTTTTTTTTATCGAGAATTAGAATTTTTAAACAAAAATTATGAAGCAAATGGAAATTAATATTTTTAATAAGACATTAGTATATTTGAAAGATTAAATTTTTGCAACGTCATACCTTTTCCCCTTTATTAACGTTTTAATCGGGATTAAATATTTTTTAACAAAGAGCATTTTATTTTAGAAGTTCTTTTTTTTTAAATTGTCCGTAATGTGTTTTTCATCAAATTCGGTATTTAAAAAAAAGTCATTATAATTCGAATAATATTTGCAATTCCTGAACAATTACGGTTATATTCACGCATTTTACAGGAAGTCGGTTATTTTCACAAAAACCATTAGATTTCGAAAAATATGCACAATTCTGAAAAAATTCTTGTTATGCTGTTTTAGTGTTTTCGTCTGAAATTATTGGTATTTTTAATTTAAAAACCAGTACATTTTAATAAATATTTACAATATTTCAACAACTTTAGGTTTTTTTGTTGTCTTTTACCTGAAATTATTATTTTTTAAACTTAACTTATCAAAATTAAATTCAATCATTTTTGTTTGAAATAGTCAAGTTTGCAAACTTAAATAATTAAAAAATTAAAAACACTATATTTCAAAGAAAAATATAATGATTTATTTAATTATTTTAGGCTGAGTAATAATTTTTCATCAGAAATGATTGGCATTTTTCATTTTAAAAAATTGGATTCCAAGCAAAATTACCATTGATGATACAATTTTAGGTTACGTTAACATCTCACGCTGAAAATTAGAATTTTCAGTAAAAAATCATCTGATTTTTAACAAGATTAAAGTTTTCTATTCGCTTGTAGCTTAAATTAGCCGTTTTCGTCGGAAATATCGACATCGATTTCAAAGAAGATTTACAATTATGGAACAATTCAAGGTTATGCTAAAGTTTTTTTAGCGGAGATTAAAGAAAAACAATTAAATTTCGAAACAAGATTCACAATTTGAAATAATTTTATCTTTAAATCTCTCTAAATATGAATCAGTGAATAATTCACTTATTGAAATAGTAGTTGGACATTTTAGTGATTAATTAGTCATTTCAGAATTATTCACTAATAAATCTGAAACACTAGAGTAACAAAAATAATTTTATAATGAAATAAATGTTGAACTTTTTCAGCCCGCAGTATTATATATATTATCCCACAGTAAATGCGGTATAATATCTTATACGCATATAAAAAGTGGTAATTCGCGGCGCAAATATACGTAAAATAATTAATTCTTAATTTTAATTATCAACACGTAATGTGTCTTAGTTATTCATTACATTAAATGAATTGTTCTACAGAATTTAATATTTTTATTAATCATTACCTACTGTATGTTTATTAGCCACTGTAGGGAGGTTTCCATTCATTCAAATCTTGAAAGTCAGGCAATCTTTCGAAATTGTTTGTTTCACTGAATAAATAAGAAACTTTTTTCTTATTGTCACTGACCTATTTCCAGCTACTTCAAGCCATGAAATTTTACTGAAAATCAGAGAAATCCCACTGACTCTGATTTAAAGATTTTATGATAGTGTTTTTCTTCAAAATTGGCATTTTTAATTTAAAAAATCATACAATTTTTTAGATTTGCATTCAGAATCATCAGACGCACAAGAGTTTCCCAATTTTTTGTTTTGTTGGTGTCTTACACCGAAAATAGGCTTTTTTAATCAAAAATCATTATATTCCAAAGAATATAAAGAAATTTAAAATAATTTTAGCTTCTGCTCACATTTTTGACCAGAAATGGGTAGAGCTTTCAAAGAAGATTTACAATTTTGGAAAAAGTTTAGTTTCTGTAACAATAAAAGGGTCTGTTATGTAGCGTTTTTTACGTGAAATATTCTTACAAAGGAAAATCATTTGACTGAAAAAATTTAAGTAACAATATTGACAAACTTTAGGTTATGATATTGTTTTTCGTTGGCAAAGAGGTATTTTTTGAGAAAATGCAACTGTTTCATTACCCATGTAACATAATGGAGCAAAAATATAATTAGATAATAGTTATGAAGATATGAAATTTCATCAGTTTTCAAAAATATTGTCCTTGCTTTCCTTTTCTATCATTTTAGATAATAAGTCCTAAGAAATACAAATATTTTGTATTAATATTAATTTTATATAATAATTTCCTAATTGCATCAAGCAAAAGAAAATTTGTGTGCGTATTTCTTCGTGTTTTTTCTACTATATTTAAAATAATGTAGTTCTTGACTGGATTGAGAAAAAAGAAAAAAACAGTTTTTGTTTAGTAGATAAATATTAGGAGAATTGATGAGAGAAAAGATACAACTGTTGAAAATTGATCAAGTGCGTCAGAGTACTTAGAGAATAGTTGCTATTAATGTTATTTACATTCGACTTTATAGTTGACATAGACCTAAGGTTTGCCTTAAACGAGTGAGGAGTAGTTTTACGATTGCCGGAAATAACCTATCGCAACGTTTACGCTTACGATTACATTCGACGCAAATAAAACTGAGTAGACTGTAGGACATAAACCTGGATTTTCAGTTTTATCGGAGCTAACTTCTATTTTACTTCGTTTTACAATGTCGATGATTTATGCTTTCCTGGACTAATCCGTTAATCTTTTAACCTCTTCTGAAAAATCAACACTCTCACATTATTCACTTTGGATTTGAAATAAATAACATACGATCTATACCAGATGTCGATAAAAATTATGTTTTAGTTCCTAAATAGAATTCTCACACCCCGTGAAATTTTATGAAAACTATTAAATAAAAATTCTTTGTAGAATTATAGAATTTTATTAGATCCCCACGTGGAAATTAAAAAATATTACTTTCTGCTGTAAAAATGGTAAAACACACTGTGTTGGTTTAAGGTTAATCGTCCATTGTGTGAGTAACGTTCTAAAATCATTGAAAACTAGGTGAAATCTCATACGAAGTATTGATAAGTTAAATTTTAGCGTCTACAAGAACGAAGTGATGTTCACAAGATATGAATCAGTGAAATGTTTAGAATTAGTCAGAAGAGTAAAAATAATTTTAAATAAAGTTCTTTTCCTAAATTAAATAATTTTGCTGTACTCTGTTTTACGGAGTAATTTGAAATACTTCAAACTAATGAAACATATAACATACTAGAATATTCTAGAAAACGACCTTTTTGTTGTAGAAGAATTAAACGTTTAAGAGTTTGGATTTAAAATAATTTCATTTTTATTTAAATTGCATTTTTTCATTCAAATTCTTGAATTTGAATCTGAATTAAATCTAAATGTAAGTTCTTCATCCCAATTTTTCATCTTTATAGAATAAAAAATCAAGAAATTTCAATAAAATTCTAGATAACTGTACCGGAATACAAAATCCCATATTCTGCATTAACATAGCAGAATATTCTATTTATTGACAACTTTTTGACAATTTATTGACAAATATTCTAGAAGATGCGAATTTTCCAAAATTTACAGATAATTTTTTATGACAGGCTCTAAATCATATTGTCAATAAATTCCACTATTTTCTGGCAGATTCAACGTTTTTCAAAAATACTGAAAAAGAAACCGAGTGTAATATTAGAATTCGATAAGAATATACAAAATTCCATAAGATTCCTGTATATTTCAGAAAAATACAAAAAATTGTAGAAAATTTAAGAATTAATTATTGTTTAAAATCCTATGAAAATAAAAGGAAATACATAATATAGTCTACGAGAGTCTAGAACATTTCAAAATTCCAAAATAATTTGTAAGATTCCAAATCCATCCTGAATATTCTAGAAAACGCCAGTGACCTTCTAGATCTAGAATATTTAAAAGAAGTCTAGAAAATTCAAAAACGTTAGAAAAATTAGTGATTTGGGAAAAGTTTCCGCATATTCAAGAAGATTTTAAAAAATTTCCAAATAACTGCGAACAACTTTCCAATGTAATTTTCACTGCGCGCACTTGTTCGAAGTCAAGTTCAAAAAGTTATTTCAGTGAAAGTCTTCTATAACGCTGATTTTGAGGCTGACGGTGACTGGCAACTAACTCATTATAGGCCGCTCTGCTTTTGTTTGTTCATGCATGAGTGCTCACCTGAGTGACAACCGCTGATCCCGCGCGACCCGCGCAGCTCCTATTGCACCTATCTGCGGCACGGCGTCAATTCTCGGAAGGGATATAGAAGGGAGGGCTATGGAAGGGTTTCACTGTATTTATAAAAAAATTCGTTTTGTTGAAAAATAAATTTTTTAATTTGTAAATGATTATAAATTGAAACTTTAATTTATTTTTAAAAATAATAACTGTTACTTTGTATGCAAGGTTATTAGATTATTCTCAGATTAATAAATTCAATGCATTGCACCAAAAATGATAAAAGGCGTAGATAAATTATAGAATAATATTTTTAGGTTTGAAATTAATCCCTAATTTGAATTAAAATCGTGAATTGTGAGGGAAAACTACCTTTAAGTACAGATACATTGTTATGCACTATTTAAATTGCTTATCAAGAGAAGACTAATAATTGACGCCCCACATTGTTGAACTAATGACAGCGCTCGACGAAAGGAATTTGCTGAAATATTCACGGTGTTATGGTCGCCAGCTCATGCGGACATGCATCGAAGAAATTCCTCCTGAAGGGAGAAAGAAGTTATAAAGATCTTTCTTTTCATAACGATATATTTCTCTATTTATAAAAAAACAAGCAAGCGATTATTATTTTTTTTACTTACATACAATTTTTAAATTAAAATATAAAAATGACTTTATTACAGAATGTTTATATTTTATACTACTGTTATATTGAAAAAGGCTCAAATGAGTTTTTAAAAATATGTGATATCTCTAACGAGATATCACGTGCCTTTATTTCGTTGGTTACAGAGTAAAGTCAA
>NC_046666.1:74069135-74113636 GCF_010883055.1 Belonocnema kinseyi | reverse complement strand
CTCATTTATCCACTCAAAATATTTGGTGCATTTTGTTTCAATAGAAAAAAAATTATCCTTAAAAAATGGGGTGGCCCTATAAATATGGGACACACTGTAGTCAGCTGTCACACCAAACTGAGGTTTTAGTTTTTTCCGTCTTTTGAAACGTTTGATTTTGTTGTTTTCTTTCTTCGCTCGAGGCGCGTGTTTTTTCTACTTTGAACGGTAATAAAAAATTCAATTTGGAATATGGTAAGAATTTACTCTCTAGCTATTGAGTAGCTCAATCAATGAAATGAAAAGTTTAATTGAAAAATATTAGTAGGCTTCCATAAAACAGAGAGTCAATTTCTTCTTGTCGCTTGATGAGCATGTTGTTTCAATTTTCGACTATGATAACAAATCTAATGTTCAATTAAAAAAAAAAATGAGACTGATTTTCATTTCAAAATTTGTTAGCCGTCTTTAGCTTTTCAGCTTGATGCGACTGCGCATGCGCACGTGGGCCGGAACTTAAATTCGCAGTTGGTCTTGTAGCACGGTTATAAAAAAACTGAAAGATGAGATTATGCAAGAATCCTTTTGTTAGGGTGTGTCTTCGAATTTTATTGAGTTTTTAGCTAATAATCTCATTTTTTAAATGTTGAGATTAGGCTCTTCTCTAAAAAATTCATAGAATTATTAAATAGGTTTAAATCGAGGTTCAAATAAATGGAAATTTTCATTATTGATTCAATTTCTTTTATTTTGAACTGCAATACATAAGTTAATGGATAAGACTGGTAGTTGCTGCATTTTCGGTGTGTTAATGCTTTATTCATTCTGATTTCATCCTAATTTTTATCCAGAAATCACGAATTTTCAATTAAAAAACAATTTTAGCAATATAGTTGTATTAACAACCAGAATAAGAGTAAAATGTTGAAGCAAAAAAAAAACGATTTTTTTTTAACCAGAAAAGATGACTTTTCTACCATAAAAGATGAGTATTTTAATAAAAAAAATACGAATTTGTAACAAAATAGTAGAAATGTTGAAAAACAATAAATTTTACAAGATATTTAAATTTTAACAACATAGTAACAAGTAGTTTTTTAACCTGCGATGATGCATTTTCAATCAGATAATCGAATTTCCAAACAAAACAGGTTAAAATTCATCTAGAAAAACTCAGAGTTTCAACCAAATACTTCAATTTTGCACTCAAGCAGTTTATTTAAAAAAAAATTATTTTCAACCAAGCAAGATGACTTGTCTACCATAAAAGATGAATTTGCAATTCAAAACGTTGAATTTCAACAAAACAGTTGAATTTTTGAAAAAATACGAATCTAATAATATACATGAATTTTAAACAAAATAATTTTATCTGCTTAAAAAAGTTGCATTTTTTAAGAAATGTTGAGTTTTCAACTTACAAAGATGCATTTTTAACCAAATGATCGAATTTTTAAACAAAAATAATTCAATTGAAACAGAGGTTTGGTTAGACTCGTTAACTTGATAGCTTCCTTTTAGAGACCTTTTACTAGTTTATAACAAATTAATTTCATTTTCAACAAAATTGATAATTTTTCAATTCAGCTGATGAATCTTCAACACGAAAAAAAGAACAATAGATTTAGTGCTTTCATGATGATTCATTATGATGAAAAGAGATATTTCAGGTTCCAATCGTGTAAAAAAACTACGAATTTCTGCCGACGATTCTTAAACATTGCAGCTCAATTCTTCAAAGCAAAGCTGCAATGTTCAGGAAAAGTCAGCAAATATTTGTAGTTTTGTTCACGATTAAAACCTGAGATATCTCTACTTATAAAAAAAGGAACTCTTAAATAACAAGTTTAACCAAGCAGTTGAAAAAAGATTTTAATTTTAAATAAAAAACAGTCGAATGTTAACCTGAAAATCCGAATTTTCAATAAAAAGTCAATTTTAATGGAAAAACGATCAATTGTTAAAAAATTAGAATACTTAAATTTTCGGTTAAAAAAAGCAAACACGAGTTTCAGTCAACAAAACATATTTTAAACAAAATAGTTAAATTTTCGACCAAAGAGAAGGGTCTTCAATTAATCAATGAGTTATTAACAATGCCGTTCTACTATCGACCAAGTAGTTTAATTCTCAATCAAGACCATTGATTTTCGACTGAAAAAAAAAAATAATTTTCAGAAAATAGGTACATTTTCAGCTAATAAAATGAAATTTTAACAAATTAGGTCAATTTTAAACCAATTAATTGAATTAAAAAAATATCAAATCTTAATAAAAAATTTAATAGTTGAATTTTCGAAAAGAAATGATCAATTTTCAGCCAAAATTGATCAGTCAAATTGCTAGTGAACAAAATTAATTTTCAAGTACATGAGAGAATAGAGTTTTCAACAAAGTAGTTAGATCTTCAACTAAATATTAAAGTTTATAACCAAAAGAGATGAATTTCTGAACTAAAAATATGATAGTAGACTTTTCAAGTAAAAAACGAAAAATAGTCGGATTTTCTTGTTGGGTTTTATTAATTAAGCTAGTATTTATGTGGAAAAAACAAACAGAAAAATGGGACTTTTCTTGTAAAGAGGATAAACAGAAGAAGTATTCAAAAAAAGGATAAAGAAGGGAATAGGGGAATAGGGGGAAGAGTGTGGCGTCTAAAATATGAAAGTGATGTTTAAACTTATTAAATTATTGTTGAACTCGATATTTCCCTGTGAAAAAAAATGGAAAGGAACAGAGGAATGACAGTTTGTGCGGAAACGGCCATCTATACTCAACAGCCTCGGACGGATGTAGTAGTTCAGGTATGCGTAATGACGGGCATTACGTGTGCGCACATATGTACTTACTTCACTCGCGTTATGCATTATTCCTTTACCGGATTTACCGACCTAGCGGTCGTCATGAAACACGCCCATGTTTGTCTTAGCTTTTGAGTTACGCCGAAATTTTCACAGAAAGCCGCCGCCGCCGACATCGCAAACGACGAAAGACGAGGACTTATCATCTGTAACTCCTCGTCAACACCACGAGCTGCGAGCGCGCTATATCCTCGGAATACGAGTATATTGTTTGTCGATTTTTAGTCAGCTTTAGTGAGCCTGTAAAGCCATAGTTGTACTATGTTATGTGCTCCTCGCCTAGTCGTAAAACCTTCCAGCGCGTGTGCGAGATCATCGGAAACACGCTGAGATACGCCAACAGGGACGAGATTGCAAACTTCTTTTTGTGATCGTATCTTTCAGGAAACTTTATTGAAAAAATAGACTTTAAAATTTTAATTTCTTATCGATATCTCCATTTTCTGTTCTCATGTACAGACTAAAGTACTTTTTTTTAACATAAACTTAACAAAGTCGGATTGTGCACCAAAATTGTACAAGAGGGTTTAAAAAGGAGTATATAAAAAAATCAGTTTTTTATTAACATGTACTCAAGAAAGTCAATTGCGTAACATAATTACACAAAAGGAGAATTGAAAAAGCAGGGAGAAAAAATGAAAAAAGAAATAAAACCACCTCGCTTTCTTTTTTAATTATTTATTCGTATTTTGTATACAAAGATTGATTCATTGAGACGTTCATGAAAGAATACAAACAAAAAATTATTTTTTATTATTTGGGATTGATGTTTAAACAATTGAAAATATGTTCAAATGTTTCTCAGAAATAATAAATGTAAGCAAATGTAAATAGTTTCTTAAAAAGTAATTTCAACTTCATATCCACATTTTTAATTAATATTACCATCACATACAAATATCCCTATTAGTTTCCTATACAAAAATTTCCCTATCGAGGAAGCCTAAAAGGCTTCGAAACATGTTGGATCCTAGTAGTATAAAAAGATTAGTTAAATAATAAAGAAAAGAGAGCAGAGTGGTTTGGTTGTCTCTTTTCTTGCTTCTCTTTCTTTTTTTAATTATTATATAACTGTCTCTTAAATGGGCCTATGGCAATGTTGTTTTTAGAAAAAGTTTAAATGAAAGGTATACTCTTTGTTATTTATTTGTCTTTTTTAAACTATGTAAGGATCAAACATGTTTCTAGGCCTTTCAGGCTTCCTCATCTGGGACATTTTGAATATAATTGTATGTTATGTTATTATTAATTGAAAACGTAGATATGAATTTAAAGTGACTTATTAAGAAACTATTTATATTTGCTTGTCTATAATATTTTCATTACACGCTTTCATTAAATTCTCAGTGAATCAATCTTTGTCTAAAAATACAACAAAAAATATAACTGTTTCTAATGAGCCGATTGCAATGTTTTTTACAAATATATTTTTCTTACCTAAATTTCTTTTGTGCAATTATGTTACACAAATTGACTTTTATGAATATGCGTTTTTAAAAAACTGATTAAAAAACAACTACTTCTTTTTTAGCCTTTTTGTGCAATTTTGTAATACTAATTGAATTTTTTAATTTTATGTGTTTTTTAAATGTCCCTTGGCATACTCCTCTAGAGATACCCTACATCATAATGAAAGTTGATGTTCTTATAAACATTCAATTAATAAAAAAACTTAATAAACTTTCTTGAATAAAAGAAAAAAACTTTTTTCTTAAATCTACAAGAAATTTTTATTTATTCAAAAAAATATGAATTGATTCTAACACATTTTTTGGTTCCGCCAAATACAAAAAATAGTATAGGAAATTAAATATAGGCCTCTGATTTTCTTATAATGAATTTCTCAACATTTTTTCGCAATTATTGAAAAATCATTACATAAAATTATTAGAAAGAAAAAGTTTTTAGAAAAAGGAGAATACTATCTCATATGCTTAAAGTTTGGTAACGAAGATGAATTCATCTGAAAGTGCAGATTTTTTTCGGTTTTCAGACAGTACCTAGTAATATAATTATTATTTGCCAATCGATTATTAAATTTAATTTAAAATAATTTATTCAAATTTAGTGAACGACACCATATTTCCAGTGAACGGCGCCCGACATTTAGTGAACGGCACCGGTAATGATTTTGTATTTAAAAGAATTTAGAAAGTTATTGGTAAGAAATGTGATGTAATTTAGTTGTTTTAGACAATAAAGAACATCATTTTGAATGATCATAGGTGTTTTTAAGATAAAAGGCGGAGTTTTTGTCGTGAAGGAATACCTTCGATATTGTGTCGTTATTTGTGACTTTGAAACTAATACTTATATCTTATTATATTTCAAAACATAATCATCGGACCTCTGAAGGTACTACAAAATAAGAAATGCCTTTTCGACCAACTTTCAGAGGACTTTTAAACTAACGAAATTAAAGGCTGAAACAAGCCCTTATAAATGAGCCGTATGTCAAATCAATCGCATGCGTCCTCATTTCTGGGGGTGTGTTTTTGTCTATAGGAGTGGAGGAAGAAAATGAAAACAGAAAGGATTTTAACATACTTTTACGCCCAGGCATAATAAAATGTGCAATGCTTTTAAAGGTTTTAAGGGATCCGCTATTTTGCATTTTTAAAACCTAACTGCATCGTCGTAATCAGCGACCCTTAAAACCTTCAAAAGTACTGCACATTTTATTATGCCTGGGCGTGGGTGTAAGCATGTTCAAATCCTTTCTGTTTTCATTTTCTTCATCCACCCCTAGACAAAAACACACCCTTCGCTCTGAGGCCGCATGCGATTAATTTGAAGTGGGGCTGATTTAAAAGGGCTTGTTTCAGCCTTTTATTTCTGATATTAGCGAAGTTTGTAGCACGTCATGGTTCAGCTTTACAATTTTCCAAGAATTATAAACGCCGTTTTAGGATTTTCAATCCCTATTTTCTCAAAAACGTGATGTGATGGGAAGTTTTTGAACCCAGATTCGTATTTAGCACGAAAAATACATTCGGAAACAAAAGGTGCCATCTTATTCGCATTAAAAAATTAAAATTTGCAGGACAGTGATATTAATGCATGTAGAAGTATCTATTTGATATCTCTGGAATTTTAATTTTTAAAAAACATTTTCATTACACAGTGTCGTTCATTAGAAGGGTGTCGACAATACTCCTTATGACCTTATCTTTATTGACCTTTCAAAAATAAATGTATTAAATTAAATTTTAAGATGTTCCTAAGGATATCAAAGTTTTAAAATGATTTTAAGGAATTTCAAGAAAGGTCAAAATATTAAAGGATTTCGAAGATTTTTATGAATTTAAACGTTTTTTAAAGAGAGGTTTAATAAAGAAATTTAATGTAGTTTCAATTGCCGAGATTAAAAATATTTCCGCGTATTTCATAGACTTTCGAAACATTTCAAAGAATGTTGGAGGATTTTTACTTGTTAAAAAGATATCAAGAGATTTCACAGAATTTTCGAATATTTTAAGGGATTTTTAGTCAATTTTGGAAATTAAATTAAATCTCTATGGATTTCTAGCGATTTCAAAGATTTCAAGGAATTTTAATATGATTCAAGGAATTGCATAAGAATTAAGATTTTTATTAAAATTTTCAAGAATTTCAACGATTTCTGAGTATTTTAACTTTTTTTCTAGAGAACTGTTATGAATGCGTTTTAATTCAATTCAAAAATTTCGAACCCACGTGATGCCCCCCCCCCCTGAAATTCAAATTTTGTTATTTCTCTACACATACATTTTTATGTCGATTGTACGGTTTGTACATTCAATATTTTCGTTTGTACTGACCTGGTTGCCAAATTATGAGCAAAATTGATTTTGGGGGGCTTATATCACGTATCAACCCGTAATAAATTTTTTTTTAAATTTCTTTTTGCATAAGTTTGTACTTCGTTTGTACTGTTTGCGCATGCATTATTTTCGTTTTTACCCTCTTAGTTTCCAAGCTAGGGGCAAATCCAAATTTCATGTCAGCCCACCGAAATTTGAATTTGTCCAATTTTCTTTTTGCATACTGTACTGTATGTACACCCAATATTTTCGTGTGTACCATATTGATTGCCTAGCTATGGGCAAATCAAAATTTCGGGTTAGCCCCCCACCCCCAAATTTGAATTTTTCCAACTTTCTTCTTCCATACGTTTGTCCGTGGCTTTTACTGTTTGTAAATTCGATATTTTTTTTTGAACCCTCTTAGTTGCCAAGCTAGGGGAAACCAAAATTTCGTGACAGCCCCCTGAAACGTGAACTTTTCCAATTCTCTATTTCCATATGTTTTTAGGTCGTTTTTACACTGTAATACAAGATGATGAATTTTAAATGTAGATGAATTTCATTTTTGCATTAAATTAAATAAGTCACTTAATTTCAACCAGAAATGGAACTTAAGTGCAGTGTCTCGTATTTGATATACGAGTAATAGGATAATTAACTGACAGGTATGTTGAGTTTGGGATGACTTTTATTCACGTGCTCTGAAATTCAATTAGTGTTTAGCACTCCCGACTGCTAGGCGATAGGTTTAGGTGGTATAGATATGTAGGTTCCGGTCCCTCTTAGCGTTAGAAATTTTATTTGTAATATAATGTTTAAAAATGTAATATATGTATTCTTTCTAAGCAGTGCCATTAATAAGTATTGACAAAATACCCGCAGTCAATTATTATTTATTTTTCAGATCCGCACACTTTTTTGTGTGGCTGTGTAATGAATGAATGGTCTTTAAAACAATTAAATAATTTTTTATCATTTTTAAAATTAACTCCGGCATTTTCGTACGCCAGCGATTTGCCAGTACTGCCTCGGTACTGGCAGTCAGTACTGCGCAAGTGCTGGCATGCCAGTATCTCCAAGCATTATAAGTCAGTATTGGCACATTACGGGCCCAGTACAGTCAGCCGGTACTGGAACTCCGGCAGGCTGTACTGAGCCAGTATTGGGCCGGTGGTGTATTTTTACCTAGGACCTTACATAAAGTTAGTTTTAGAGATATATAAATGGAATTCATAGAGTTTTTCGGTTTTAAGTTTGTTTGAGCTGAACCGATATTTTTTTTACATTTCTATATGAGTTTATATTATTATATGTTCTGAACTAAATTCTTCTTTTATAGTTTCCCTGTTTTTTTATATCAATTCCTTCAATATCCGAGAAATTAACCTCCAGAGTCAACTAAATAGTTTGTCCTCCATTTAAAAGGCATATTCTATGGGTAGACCAACAAAAGTTTTATTGATTCGACAAGTCATTTTTTTCAGTTAACCCTCTTTTCTCGTAACTTTTCCGAAATTCGCAACTCTAATCCGTATAAGTATATTTAAGTGACACAGTGAGTGGCGACGACCAAGTTTCGAGTATGCAAATTTTCTCGAAGGATTTAGAAACGAGATAAGTCGAACGTCTTCCTTTTATTTGTTGATCCTAAAGGAGCTAGTATCGATGTGTAAATGCGTGTATGGAATTTACCTTTTGCTTTCATTTTCGAAACGAAGCCACATATCTCGTCATTCTAGTTATGTGGAAAAAGGTTTAGAGACAAAGGATCCCCTCCCCCACCCCTTATCTTAGCCAACCCTATGTATAATCCTAGAAGTGTCAACCACTTTCTCCCACCGTCATCCCCAGGTCTATAATTCCACTCTTACCTCTTCCTTTCGCACCTTCACTTTTTTCGAATTGAATATCTCTAGAGTGTGTCAGAGAGTCGTTTTTTCACTGGAGAACAGGTCGAGATCGAAGGGCCTACAACGAAGAATTAAAGTGTGAAAAAGCTGTTTCAAGATAAGATTTAACGCGAGGCAGAAATTCGAAACTGGCCTCTTTCTCAACTTCGTTTTTTTAACGGGGAATTGTGGTGTTGCTTAAATCCTTTCACAAACGTTTAAATTGTCCATTTTTTCACCCTTGAGATTTTTGGGATATCCCATTAGTCAGAATTCAACAATTTGATAACTAAAGGTTTTTTCTTGTCATGGCTTTATTTTTCTCCTTTTGACGCGCTTGAAAATTTAAAAAACAACTAACGTTTCGATATTAAAATTAAAAGTACCAAAAATTAAAATGTTTTAAATCTTAAATAATCGAAATTAGTCACTCTACTTTTTTTTATTATTAACTTTAAAATTTAAAGCGAAAAATAATTGACAAACAAAAAAGGCATGATACAAATTGAATCCTAAACCTTTCGTCAATTGATCGTCTTTCAATCTCTCCTTCCCTTGTGTGCGGTAAGGCTGAGCCAAGTTTGAATGAAAGTTCCAGGTCAATGAGATTATTTTATTGTTTATGGTAACATGCTATCCTGCGAACATTTTTAGACGAAAATGAAAATATCCGAATGAGTACTTTTTTAAAGTTGATTTTTGCATTTAATTTATGAGAAATGAATAAATGGTCATAAGATCATGTGGTAAATATTGGTTTAAATTTTTTCTAGAAAGATGTTTTGATTGAATTTGGTTTCTTCTCACCCCGCGAATATATTAAGTCAGAAATGAAAACAATCGGACTGCGGTTTTTAGAAAACACTTGGTTTACATATTTAATTACAAAATTACAAAAGAGAGTTGAATTTTCAACCAAAAAAGATTTTTCATTTGAAAGAGAAGAAAAATTTACCTGAATTTGTGAATTTTGTAAACGAAAAAAGCGAATGGTTATATTTTCAGTCGAAAAAATGAATTTAAAAACACAAAAAATATGAATTTTTAACAAATTAGTTAAATTTTCAATCAAGAAGAACAATTTTAAAAAATAGTTCAAATTTCAACCAATAAAATGAATTTTGATCAAAGAAGATCAACCTTAAATCTAGTAGTTAATTTTCAATGTAAAATGTAATAGTTGAGTTTAAAAATTAAAAACAATAAATTTCGAGCCAAAAATAGATTAGTTATATTTTTAGATAAGAAAATTAACTTTCAAATAAAAAAGAAGAATTTTAATTAAAATGTTCAATAAAAAAATGTATTCAAAGAATGTTAATCAATATTTACGATATAATCTTATGAAAAATTTTTCTTTTTTTTAGTAATTAAATACATTTTTTTCAAAAATCGCCCAAACAATCAGCTCCAGCTGCAAGTCCATCAACTTAAAGAGTGTGAAAGTGTACGAAAACTTTTTTAGAAAACATTCCCACAAATTTTCTCACCATTGGGCAAGTCGATTGGAAAATTGAAATATTTTAAATTTTGTGTGTATCAAATTTTTGTTTAACTTAATGAAAATGAAAATGATGGAAAAAAATAAGAAATTTTACGGTTGTCGAAATCCGATAATTAAAAAATGATGAAAAAAGTTATTGTTCTAATTTGTTGTTTGATGTTCTTTTAAATAAATGATGTAAAATCCTTGAAAAAATAGAAAAAAACATGTTTGAAACTTAAAAATATGTAAATGCGTTTTAATGGTTTACAAGAAAAATCATAACAAAATAAATAACATTTTTTTGGTATCTTTAGGTTGAAATTAGGCAAATTTCATTTTTCGTAATTTTTTATAATAATATATTACAACGCAAGAAATTTTTTTTCACTTTTTGCCGTCTAATGTTATTCACTGGTATAAATTATGCCAGAAAACAACATTTAAAAAATCTATTTACACATAAAAATTGTTAAAAATTGAAGTTTCGCAAATTTGCAATCGATGTGTAAAGTCGGAAAGGAACTTTTCAGCGCGGTTACCAATTAATCTAATCCTTTTACGCTTTTTTGGCCCACCGTTAGATAACACTTTAATTAATATATATTAGCAATTTGGAAAATATCTGCGACAATTACTTCAAGCCAATAATATCTAAAACTTGGTTCAACCGTACCTTGTGTCTTTTGTCTTCCAAGATTCTTAAAATACACACTACCATTCCAGAAACCGTTTCTTCTGATTATTACGGAAAATAAAGAGATAAAATGGCAAAGGATCGCGGGCGGGGCTCGTTTTGAAGCTAAGTACTTAAAGAGCGCCTGGTCAGTTGGATTGCAGGTACTCATTCACGCTCGCTCTAGGCGAGGAAAAGGAAGCCAGGGAAAAAAGTCGAGACCGCTTCCACTCATTCATTCATTCATCATAGTGGTTCACGGCTCATTCAGAAATTCTCGTTCTTCGAATGTTCTACTCCTATTCAGACCTACTATATCGGGCGACTGAAACGAATTCCGTTTTTCGCGCGGTAAAAGGAGCACTAGTTTTCTCTCCCTTCTTTCACAATAGCCACAATTCACAGACTTTGACAGAGCATTAGCATCGACCCCAAAGACGTTCCACTCTCTCTTTACCACGCTCAAAATGTTGTTGTTGGTAAATTCAAAGAACTTACAAAAACAATATAAATGTATATTTAAATAATAAAAGCAATTTTTACGTCCACAATTTTGCAGCAATAGGGTAAAGACATCAATATCACCCAACCCCCTTCTTCCAATAGCGAGGCTTATTTTTTTCGAGAATAGTAAATGCATTAGAGTTTTATTGGTGACTAGTCTTTTGAATCCGTTTGAAATATTCTCCATTGGCGAGCCACCGCGAATCATTACTAAAGTTGCATATTTAGTTTTTTATTGTCGTTGACGGAAGGAGGGAAAAATGGAACAATCGAAAATCTGTTAAAATATTTGAAATCTCTCAATTCTTGACAATCAATCGCTTGAAATTTTATTTCAATATTATTAAATTCTTTGAAATCCCTTTAAATTTCATAAAATCTAAAGATATTTCATGAGATATTTAAAGCTCTATGAATAGATCCTGATAATTCCATACAAGTGACTTCAAAGTTCTTTAAAATTACCGAAAGCCTCAAAAATCTTATAAAATACCATCAAATGCTTTGAGATTCCTTTAAAATCGACTAACCTTCACTATGCCGATAACACAGCCACGCATAATACCTCAAATTGATATTTTAATCATTGTTGAATCATACTTGCAAGTTTATCTACATCTATCCTTTTCTATTCATTTGGAAATCTAGAATGTAACTTCTGTTTTTCAATATCTGTCTTCCTATCGACGTAAATTATTTTTGATATCTTTTGTAATATGAATCACTTTTATCCCTTTGAATCCAAGTCTCCCGGTCATTTTTGTAATTTTACTTAATCACTTATCAATGTTTCAGTCATGGGGCTCTTTAAAGACAGTATACAGCAAACTTATGGAGCTAAAATTCAAAAAGTAATTTTTGATTGGTAGTCTATGGCTAATTATAAATAGAAATTTTAACTCGATACACCTTATATTATTACACCTTATATTGCGGTTTGTTACATAGAATACTGTTAAATGATGTATATATTGCGTCCGCATCGAGGTCGCATGAAAAGGGTCCTTTTCGCCTCTTTAGTAGTTTCGGAACTATTCGCATTTTTCTAAATTAAGGTCAAAATCATAATTTTTCGGCTTTATTGAGGGATGATGCTTAAATCTACAGTAAATTGATTGGGACTATATTCCTTACTTATGTCCAAAAAGTAACCGAAAGTTGGTATACTTTATGTCCGACGACAAAATATAACATGTGTGCTTATGGGACTCGCCAAGTTTAGAACCGCTTTTCTTGAAAAACGAATTTTTGAAATTCCAACTTCAAAAATGGTCCGATGACTCATTTTTCAACTTAGAGGGTTCGTTTTGGGCCTAACATGCCGGAAAGTTATCCGGCTATATGTCCGTATAGGGAAAGGGGGGCAGCGCCAACCAGTTAACAGTCAATGATTTTTGTAAAGGTAATGAGATGTTGAATTGATCCATTTTTTCTCATTTCGAGTTCTACATTATTTTATATCATATTTCTATAAGTATTAATCACATGGAAAAAACAATGATTTGGTAATTTAATTATTTCTAACACGCTGTATTTCATCGGCTTTGCCCCTCCCCTGAGGGCAAAGCCGACTGCAGCTTTTTATGAAAATCTAAACATTTAAAGATAAGAAAATGTGATGATTCGCTTGTGTCGTATTTTATGTACTGGAAAAATTACCTTTAAATATATCCATCAAGATGAATACGTTATTTTAAATAAAAATAGAGATAACTGTAATATAACCTCTTATTCGAAACGGATTTTACGCAATGTTTCTACCGTACCAATAAAAGAAACCTGCATACTGACCGGATTGATAATAATAATATTTAACCATGGACATAGGAAACAAGGGACTAGGCATGCCATCCTAACTTGGGCGAGCGGGGTTGAATCCACGGGAGGGGGGAGAATTCCATGAGTGGGAAGAGCCGCCATCTTACGATGTGTCATTTCATTATGCGCACGAGTGTTTTTGCCGACAAACTGTGCATGAAAAAATAAACATGTGGGCCCTGCCATGTTTGTCGCGGGACATCAAAAGGTGGCGGATCTCCCCCCTCATTGCATCACCCCCGCAATGGCATGCCTAGTCCCTTGTTTCCTATGTCCATTTATTTAATAGTTTCTTCCATGCATGGACATAGGAAACAAGGGACTAGACATGCCATTACGGGGGCGATGCAATGAGGGGGGAGGTCCGCCACCTTTTGATGTCCCGCGGCAAACATGGCAGCGCCCATATGTTTATATTTTCATGCACAGTTTGTCGGCAAAGATTCTCGTGCGCATAATCAAATGGCACATCGTAGGTGGTGGCTCTCCCCACTCATGGAATTCTCCCCCCTCCCGTGGATTCAACTCCGCTCACCCAAGTTAGGATAGCATGCCTAGTCCCTTGTTTCCTATGTCCATGCTTCCATGTAACCCACAAGATAAGTTGCTGTTCTACATTGCCGATCATTTATCGACGAAACTTATGACACGTGTATCACTTAAGCACTTGCAAATATTATTTTCATCGGGCCTGCCCCCTGGCCAGGCCTCACTTATTTATGAGATTTAATATATTTTGGACTTGAATTACGTCTAATTAATATAATTAGATTATGTGATATTGTTTTATCTGTCAAGATATCAAGTTTTTATACTGTAAGTATTGTCATTAAAGTGGAAAACTTTTTATTTCTGTCAGCGAAACTTCAATTTTTTCATGGTAAAAACTGTTTTCTGTATAATTTTTCATTTGCAACGTTACTTTCCAAGATTTTATAAGTAACACTATCTCTCTGATAAAATAGATTAATTTGATGCAAAGTAGAACTAAAATTGTTAAATAATAGCCATGCTATAAGCAAAATCACCTTTGCCCTACTGGTTGGCGCTGCCCCCCCACCCTTACCCTACGTAACTCTATACCGGTCATGAGAGATCTTTTCATGCGGACATCCACATATTTTTAACAAGTCAAGCTTATAGGATATCCATTTAACTTGAATTATAGTAAATACAACCTTAAAGTGTAGTAATTTCTTCTTCATTATTCACAATGTGTCCCCTAAGGATTTACATGACTTCCATTCCTTACAATCTTTCCGTTTATATCTATATTTTTTTACAATCTTATCTTTTCTATACATACAATTATTTACAACTATTTACATAAAGTCTTATATCTAGTTTCTTATTTCTATTTCCTGCGATAGCGCAATTCAGGACTTATTAGGAAACGAGTGAGCGCGCGAACGAAAGCGAGAGTGCAAGCGAGAGAGAGAGAGAGAGAGCATGAGAACGCAAACGCATCTTAGTTTACTTAACTTTTACTTTACTATTACTTACAATTTTTACGCTTCTAATCTAAGCGACTTCCGTTTTCTTTTTCTTTCACTTTTTTATACCTCCATTTACCTTTTTTCATGTGCATTCTTTCATTCTCGCCCATTCGCTCCTCTAGCACACTCCAACTCCTTCATCCATTCTTCTCCTAATCCATCTTCCCCTAGAATCTTAACCACATTTTCTTGCCAGCTTCCTTTATCTTCCATTCCTCTCCTACATCCTTCCCATACATGCTCCCATGTTTCCTCCTCCCATTCACATATTCTACACTTTCTGTTCTCTTCTTTTTCCGAATACATCCCCTCCGTTACCTCGTTTCCCAATCTAAATCTTGCTATTCTGGTCCACCTTCTCCCTCCCCATCCCTTTTCTAAATACTTTGGCACCCTTTCCTTTTTTATCATCTTATACCATTTATTGTATTTTGATTCCTCAATCAACCCCCATCTTTCTATTAATTGTCTTTCCCTCTCCCTTTTTTTAAATTCTTCATAGTTTACTCCAGTCCCGTTTTCTATTTCTCTATCATTAAAGAACTCCCTCCTTTTTTCTTCCCAACTCGTTAATTCGATCGTCTTCTCTCTCCTCTCTTCTACTTCCATCAAACACTTTCTCGCCAACTCCCCTGTCTTTCCCTCCCTCAGCTTCGTCTCAAACTTCCATGCCCTCTTTCCCGCTCTAATACTTAACTTATCCCTTTGCGCTTCTTCTCTCACCATATATCCTGGCGTCCTCCAGTCTGCCCCTAGTGTCCACCTTATATACCTTTCTTGTAAACTCTCAATATCTTTCCTTTCTTTCCATCCCCATATCTCTGCTCCATAACCTAATGCCGGCCATACCAGCGTATCAAATAACCATATTCTCCTTCTCCAATATTTTTTTGACCTTTTTCCTATTCCACATATCTGTTTCATTAGCCCTGCTGCTTTTTTTATCCTTCCTCTTATATGAGCTGTATGATCTCCATTCGTTTTCAAGATATATCCCAAATATTTATACTCTTTGACTTCTTCTAACTTTATTCCTTTCCATCTCCCAGCCCATTCCTTCTTCCTTCCCCC
The DNA here is from genome assembly GCF_010883055.1 of Belonocnema kinseyi. Lineage (NCBI taxonomy): Eukaryota > Metazoa > Arthropoda > Insecta > Hymenoptera > Cynipidae > Belonocnema > Belonocnema kinseyi. The sequence goes on along the minus strand of NC_046666.1, from coordinate 74,098,074 downwards.
TCCTTTTCTAAACCTCATTATCTTTGTCTTTTCTAGATTTAAATTCAGCTTTTCCCATCTAAGTCTTTCTCTAATCTTGTAATTAATCCCGCCATCCCTTCTTCATCCTCTGCCATCAACACTATGTCGTCTGCGTATGCCAGTGTATATATCTTTTCCTTCCCTATCCTAACTCCTCCCCAGCCCTTTCTCCTCATTTCTTCTTTCAAGTCTGATATTAATAAATTAAATAAAAGTGGGCTCAGAGGACACCCTTGTCTCACATCTCTCGCCAACCAGAAACTATCTCCTACTTGCTCTCCTACATTTACCCTGCTTTTTGTCTCTCTACAAATTTCTGATACTCTCTTTATTAATCCCTATGTTGTCCATTACCCCCATTCCTTTTCTAAACCCTTTTTGATTCGGTGACTCGATCTTTTTTTCTTCAACTTCTATCTTCAATATCTCCGACAAAATAGTTACATATACTTTATACAGTGTTGGCATCAACGTCACCCCCCTATAATCTTTAACCTCCTCTCCCTTGCCTTTCTTTACTTTTGGTATAACTACTCCTTCTTTCCATAACTCTGGCCACCCCTCTCCTCTCCATACTCTATTACACATTATCCATGTCCATTCCTCTAGTTCCTTCCCTCCATATTTCCATACTTCATTTGGAATCTCACCAAAGCAGGTGCCTTTCCATCCTTCATTATTCCTAAAACTTCAACTATTTGTTCCCTTGAAATGTCTTCTTCCTCATCTCTTTCTCTACCATATTTTCCTCCCTTTGCAACTTTTCTCTCTACTCCTCTCAGCAAATCCAAAAAATATTTCTTCCATTCTATCATTTCAATATCTTGGTTTACTCTTTTTCTTCTTTTTCTTTCTCTATTTGAAATCAATATTACCCTCAAAATCATTCAAAATTTTATCGGTTTTAGCTAAGCTATTAAAAAAGATTCCAAGGAATTTCAACGGATTTTACGATTTTTCATCAGATTTTCGAGTATTTCAATAATTTTAAAGCCTTTCAAGGTGTCAATAGGGTATTTGAATTAATTTTCTAGGATCACAAATGATTTCATGGAACTTCAAATATTTCAAGGTTTATCATCGGATCTGATGTAATTTTACGGGGTTTCCGAGAAATGCCCTAAAATATTTGAAAAGTTTCCACGGAATTTCAAAAGATTTCCAAGGTTTCCAAATACTGAAAAGGATATTTACGAAATTTCACGGGATTTTTTCGGACTTTCGAGGGTTTTAGTGATTTTAAAGTACTATAAGAGATCTCAAAAAGGTATTTTATGAATTTTTCAGGATCTCAGAAGATGCAATAGCAAAATTTAAGAAATTTAAAATAGATTAAAATCGTAATTAAAAATCCCATTTAACGTCCAATAATCAAATTGATGTAAACTCCTGTTAAAAAAAACAAGAATCCTACGACCAAATTTGGACCAGAAAGAACAAACAAAAATAAAAAACAAAAGAATCCTATTATAATCTGAAAAATTTGAAAAAAGCAATTTTAAATAAATAAAAATTAATTTTCGGACAAAAATAAAAAAGAGGAAAGCAAAATGAGAAGGCAGCCATCCACATCTCCTTCCTTCTCTTTTTCCTTCTTTCGTCTTTTTTATTCTTATTATCATCAAATTACAATAAAATAACATTCAAAATAAAAATCAAATTGCATTACCAACGTGTCGGTACTCATACAGTACCCTTATTTTTCTTTCATCTTTTTTATTTTTGTCCAAAAATAATTTTTATTTATTTATTTATTTAAAAATTCTTTTTCCAAATTTTTCAGATTACAATAGGATTTTTTTTGTTCTTTGTTTTTGTTTCTTTGTTGTGGTCCAAATTTGGTCGTTGGATTCTTGTTTTTTTAACAGGAGTTTACATAGATTTCATATACAGTGAGACCCTTCAATAGTCCTTCCGAGAATTGACGCCCCGCCGCTAGTAGGTGTAACAGGAGATGCACGGGGTGCGCGGGGTCAGTAGTTGTCACACAGGCGAGCACTCAGGCGTGAACAAACAAAAACGGAGTGGGCTCTAAAAGGTTTGTCTCCACCCACTATCAGGCCCAAAATCAGCTCTACAGAAAAGTTTCACTGTAACTTCAAATATTTCAAGGGATTTCAAGGAATATCATCAGATTTTATTCAATTTTATGGGATTTGAAGATATTTGCTAATAGTTTAAGGAAAGTTCAAGAATTTGTTCACAAGAATTCAGGAATTTTTCAGATTTGAATGGATTTTAAAATAATCCAAGGAATTTTAGTAGATTTCGAGAATTTGAAAGTATATTAAAGGATTTAAAACATTATAGGGTATTTTAAAATATTCCAAGAAACTTATAGGAGTTTTAAAAAACGTCCAAGAAATTCAACAGATTTTAAAGCAGCAGGAATATTTCAAGGTATTTTAAAGGATTCTAAGGGATTTTAAGAGATTACAAAAATGTCAAAGACTTTCAAGAAACAAGATCTGATTTACTTAACTTGCTGAGATTTAAAAATATTTCAAAACATTTCAAGGCATTTCCACAGATTTTTAAAAATTGGAAAGATTTAATTGAATTTTTAAGGCTTTAGGATATTTGAAAAAATTAGGATGGAAATTCAGTAGATTTACAGGATTTCTAAATATTTCAAAAGATTTTAAATCTTTTAACGACCAAGCTTAGATTCCATTGAATAGAAATTCTGAAAAAATTTAGGAGTAATATATGTTTATTTTTCGATAAATTATTGCAATAAATTTTTTCTCAATTTTCATAACTTTTATGATTTCTGTTGAAAATACGATAACTTGTAATTATTTTGCGGAAGTCTAAGCTTGTAAGGGATTTGTAAGGATTATAAATATTTTTTGGTATTTTAAAGGATTGGAACAAATTATCAAGAGATTTAGAAAAATGTCAGTATGTTCAAAGAACATCAAAGAATTTCCTTTAACTTCACAGGATTTCAGGAGATTTTATTATATTTCTATACAATTGCAAAGGATTTATTCACAAGAATTTAATAAGTGATACTAAAGATTTAAATATATTTTCGAATATTTCAAAGTTATTTCTAAAGATTTTAAAGAATTTACCCAATTGAAAGACATGTGAAAATGTCTATGAAAACAGTGTTCACAAAATTTGAAATCTAAATTTGACGTCAGTAAATTGAAAGGGAAGTAAAAATATGTCCAGCCTTTATAGTCCAGTCAATGAAGGATTTGAGAAAAAAATTCGTAAAAGTAGCATTATTTTCGCAGATACGTTGGCAATGGCTTTATAAAGATATTGTAAAAAGTCCCCAAACATACGTGTACGGCAAAGTTCCGAAATTCTGGAAAGTGTTAAACAATAACATGTTTTTTAAAATTACTCGAGAACTGTTGATTTTAGATCGAATATGGTGACAAACTATCAGTATAAAATGAGCTTAACTTCAGTGTACAATTTGATATGTTTAAGGGGATGCTTTTGAGATGAAACTTCTTGTAAGTGTTCCTCCATTTTCATACAATACATTTTCCAATTTGTAGGCCAGAATAATAATATTTAAGGCTTCTTTTAAAGCTTCAAACAAGTAAATTTCAAAATTTAAGCTATGATATCGGAAGCAGCGGTGATTATGAGTCCTAATGGCAGCAATGGGAGCGGGGGCGAGAACGGTTACCTCTTTCGATAATATTGAACCCTTCGAAATTTTTTTGCTCACTTTTCCCGACAATAGAATTGGCCTTCGGGTGGCCATGACGTCACTGCAATGCAGGTTCTCAATGAGGAAAATTTCGAAAATAAAAATAAAATTATAAAATAAAATTAATGTAATGCACGTTAAGCCATGTTTATTTTATGGAAAATATATTCTGCTTGATAATTTGAATAAAAGTAATTACAAACATATCCTGAAGAACCTATAAAAAACCATAATTACAAAAATGAATTTTTCATTTTCAAACACAGTGAATAAGACATTTAAGAATAAATATAACATAATTTTAAAATGTCTATAACTCGGATTAATTTGTACTTTATTCCCTAAGCACTAGAAAATGGTGATGGAATTTACTTCACACGTAGAAGTTGAAAACTTTTCATCTTTTTATATTCTCATTAAGGGGTTAAATCTACTATGTCAAGATTCTTTTTGGTAATGTTCACAACATTCTATTGAAGGAGACTGGGAAAATATGGCGCTCCCGCAAAACACGTTTTTTATTATTGCTTGCGATGAGCATGCGATAACTCCGGGAACGATTGTTTGCAATTCAAAATCGAAAAGTACAAATATTAGAGTTGCTACAGGTCTGATGGTTCCGGAAAATTAGGGAATGTCAGGGAAAACATAATACAGTCCGGGCATTCTCGATAAAGTGAAATTATTTGTATTAATACGATTAAAAATCGCAACTATTTAGTTGCAAATTAATCTGTGTTTGTTAAGGATTCAAATTATTTGCTTGAAAATCCTTTTCATTTCGCTGAATTCAACTATTTTTTGTATAAAATTTTGAATTGCAGACAATTGTTCCAGAAGTTATCATGCTCATCGCAAGCAATAATAAAAAACGTGTTTTGCGGGAGCGCCATATTTTCCCAGTCTCCTTCAATAGAATGTTGTTAACATTACCAAAAAGAATCTTGACATAGTAGATTTAACCCCTAAATGAGAATGTAAAAAGATGCAAAGTTTTTAACCTCTACGTGTAAAGTAAATTTCATCACAATTTTCTAGTGCTTAGGGAATAAAGTACAAATTAATCCGAGTTATAGACATTTTAAAATTATGTTATATTTATTCTTAAATGTCTTATTCACTGTGTTTGAAAATGAAAAATTCATTTTTGTAATTATGGTTTTTTATAGGTTCTTCAGGATATGTTTGTAATTACTCTTATTCAAATTATCAATCAGGATATATTTTTCATAAAATAAAAAGATAGCTTAATGTGCATTGCATTAATTTTATTTTATAATTTTATTTTTATTTTTGAAATTTTCCTCATTGAGAACCTGCATTGCAGTGACGTCACGGCCACCCGAAGGCCAAGTCTATTGCCGGGAAAAGTGAGCAAAAAAATTTCGAACGGTTCAATATCATCGAAAGAGGTAACCGTTCTCGCCCCCGCTCCCATTGCTGTCATTAGGACTCATAATCACCGCTGCTTCCGATATCATAGCTTAAGTTTTGAAATTTACTTGTTTAAAGCTTTAAAAGAGGCCCTAAATATTATTAATCTGGCCTACAAATTGGAAAATGTATTGTATGCAAATGGAGGAACACTTACAAGAAGTTCCATCTCACAAGCACCCCCTTAAACATATCAAATTGTACACTGAAGTTAAGCTCATTTTATGCTGATAGTTTGTCATGTAAATGACTTAGTCGTTTTTTTGTTAACAGGAACCTGCATTTGCTCCAGTACAAATCGCCTGATATATTTCCAACGTTTTTTCCAGGATATTTGAGATTTTATGTTATTTGTTCAGAAATAGAAGAATTGTGAAGCTAATCTAATTTAATAGCGCAGCCGTTGACAATACGTCCACAATAGATAGAACCTTTTTTGTGCCCTATAAAATTATGAACATTTTTTTACATCACCATAATCGACGTAAAATCAACAGTTCTCGAGTGATTGTAAATAACATGTTATTGTTTAACACTTTCCAGAATTTCGGAACTTTGCCGTACACGTATGTTTGGGGACTTTTTACAATATCTTTATAAAGCCACTCCCAACGTATCTGTGAAAAAATGCTACTTTTACGAACTTTTTTTTTTAGTGATATTTGTTCCCCGTTGACTGGACTATTAGTAAAGGGGCAGTATCTAAATTATGTAACAGCTCAAAAGGTAGTCGAGTAATTTTGTCATGATTTGCTACGGATAAGGGAGTCATTCATAATCATAACTTTTGGAAATTAAAAAATGAAACAAATAACTCGCAGCCGTAATTGTACACAATTTTAAAATGAATTTAACTTTGCAAGCCAAGAAAACCTGGTAAGTGAACAACGAACCTACTCAATACAATTTTCTAAAAAATCATGAAGCTTTATTGGTCTAGTTAAAGTCAGAAATTAAAAACTAAATCTTGCAAAGACAGGGAATTTCTATAACTTTAAATAACTCTCAACCAGAATAAATTCGAAAATTTTCAGTTTTGATATACAATGTTTTTATTTTTGCATTAATTGAATATTTATAGTCGCATCGACTGTCAGGTTCGTTAACGACTGCACACTAGGGTTAATTATAAACTGTAGAAAGAATTTATATGCTATATATACCAAGAAACAGAAGCGAAACTTTATGAAAATACATCCAGCCTAAGATTCCTGCTTTGGGAAGCGACCCTCGCCAGCGTGGCTGCAGTGTTGGAACATAAGACAATCACGATACTGTCTGAGCCACGATGTCTCTCTTAGATATAAAATTGTTTTATTCCGTGCATAAAAGAATCTAGGTTGAAAATGTCACAAGTTTAAGGTCTTTGAATATTATTGGCCAGGGAAAAATCAGGGCATTTTTTAATAAAGCTTTGTCGTAACCCTGATATAATATTCTTGTTAGTAAATTATTTGCCTTGTAATTATAATTATATTTCCTTTTTTGTAGTTGTTTCCTCATGCAGATTATCTTTTTAGTTATAAGTATAAGTATTTGTCTGAAAGTTAAAAAATGGTGTTAAAAAGTCCTATTCCTCGGTTGAAAATTTAACTGTTTCGTGGAACATGTACTTTTTGTTTAAAATTCGTATATAGGTGTTAAAAAGTCAACTGAAAAATTTTTGAATCACAATTTAAAAAGTCATTTATTTAAATAGAAATTTCAACTTTCTTAGATAAAAATGCAACTGTTTGGTTGAAATTTAATCATTTCTGTTTAAAGTATCCAGTATTACACTTTTTGTCTAAAATTCATATTTTTAAGTTAAAAATTTAAGAAATTTGTTAAAAAGTCATCTTTTATGATAGAAAGTCCTCTTTTTTTTAGTTAATTAATTAAATGAATTTGAAAATTCTTAATTTGTATCTGTAATATTGTTTTACTCCGTTTATAAGAGATACTATTTAAAAAATATTACATGATTAAAATGGAGTTTTTTGAATTTTGATGGTCCGAAAAAATGGAAAATTGATCAAGGAAAAATCAGGGAAATTTGAAGTTCAAGTTTCATATCTCATTACTTCTAGAAATCAGAAATTACATGTAGTAAGAGAGATAGAGGGGGATGGGACTAGAAATATTTTGTTACGGTTTGATCAAAGATTTGAGAATATTGTATAATCTCGTTTCATATTACATTTTACTGGCTTTTATTATGATCACAATTGTTCTATAAAATGTTCAAATTGTATTAGGACACGGCTAGCTTATCGAAGCATCAAAGGAAATGCATAAACAATAATAAAAATTTGAAAAAATCACGTAACATAAGCCGGATGGGGGACCGTAGGCGGGGGGGGGGGTCAAACTAGTTTTACAAATGGTTATGTGGAGTTGGGAGGAGGTAAACAATTGGCAAAAATGTGTCACGTAATTTATAGATTGCACCTTATGGGTAAAGTAGCAGTACCCTTATCGGCTGACTAAAATGTCTGATTCTACTGAAATTTGCAAAGAGTGTTGAGGGTGCGCAGAAAGGAGACAATAGTACATTTGAGAGGAATAATATCTTTGGGTTATCGCTTCGTATTGCTTTTGCTATGGGTATACACGAGGCTGGATAGACAGGCGTTGTGTAGGAGAGACCGGGCCTTGCAATGCGGTGGTCGCAATAAACTTTGCGTCGCTCGTGTTGCGGGCGGAGCATAACCCGCCGCATACGGCCAAGGTGCGGCTTCATCCACAATCTCAACTTCATCCTATACCCATTATGCGAACCAACTCCTCTTCACTGCATTTTTGCCTCAGGCTAAAGCCTGGCGCACAATGGGCCCTCCATATCCTTCTCATACATAATAATCGCGCTCCATTAAAAAAATTCCACTAAAATCACAATCATCTACTGAAAAGTGCCTCTTTTAATTCTTCGACTTCTCAGCAAATTTAGAGAAACGACAGTTTGATATGAACAGCCATATCTAGATAGGGAGTCGTCCATAAACTGCGATACCAATTTTAGGTGGGAGAGGGCCGCACAGGAAAATACAGTTGATAATAGGGAAGAGATTAGTTGAAGTAACGTTACGAACTCTGATAATGTTTAGTATGTTTCCTGATGATACATTTTAACAAGGTTTGCGAATTTTATGAAGGTTTGGTAATCACTTTCATATTTCCGACTTAACACTATTTCCCCTATTTACCTTTTCATTGTTTCTTTTAAAGAATTATTTTTCCCCTGTTTTTAATGAATTGGATTTTGATACTGTTTGTCGAAAGTTCACCCTTTTTTGGTTAGAAATGCAACTGTTTATTATAAAATTATTCTGTTTTGGCGGAGGATTGAACTATTTTGTTGAAAATTCAGCTCTTTCATTATTATATTATTAAAAACCTTTTGCGTTGAAGATGCACCATTTTCGTTTAATATTCAATTATATTTGGTTGTAAATTACGTTTTTTATTGGAAATGAATATTTTTTGGTTGAGAATTCAAATGTTTTGTAGAAAACTCGTCTTTCTCTACTTGAAAATTAAAGAATTTATTAGGAAATTTATCTGTTTGTTTGAAAAATAGTATTTTGTTTAAATATTCATGTATTTTGGTGGAAAATTCATCTATTTGCTTAAAAATGCAACTCTTTATTTGAAAATTCACCTATTTGATATTATATTTCAAGTTCGTCTTGTTTGGTAGAATATGAATTTTCTTAATGAAAAATTCAGCTGTTTGGTAGAAAATTTAACTGTTTGGATAAAAATTCACATTTCTTGATTGAAAATTCAACTCCTTGATTGCAAATTGAACTAATGCGTTAAAAACTCTTCTTTTAAGATTCACTTTTTCTGTTATAAATGGAAATATTTGATTAAAAATTGGTTTTTGTGTTGTAAAAAATAATAGTTTTCATCTGTAAATTTAACGATTTCATTTTTGGCTTGAAACTCATCTTTTTGAGTTCAAAATTTAAATATATGTTGACAAACTTATCTGACTTAAGTCAAACTCAGCTTTCTCGTTGAAAAATCTTCTTATCCGATTAACAAGTCAACTTTCTTCTAAAACATTCGACTTTTTAGCTTGAAAATTTAACCTTTTTGTTGAACATACGAATTTTAAGTACAAAATTAATCCTCTTTGTTAAAAATTAATCTATTTGGTTGAGAAATCAACTATTTTGTTAAAAATTCGTATTTTTTCTTTAATTTCAACTGGTAAAAAATTCTTTTTTTTTGTTTGTTTGTTAAAAAATAAATTTTTAAACTGAAAATGTAATTTATTTATTTTTTGTTGACAACTTATCTATTGTAATTAATAATTCGTCTATATTTGATTGAAAATGCACGAAGTTTGCTAAAATTCGTCATTTATTCAAAAATTAATCAACTTGGTTGAAAATTAATCCTTCAAGTTTACACATTCCGCAATTTGGATGAAAAATCAACTATTCTGTTAAACTAATCTTTTCGAGTCAATACTTTAACGGTTTTGTTAAAAAATTTTCTTTTTAGCTTTAAAATTTCACCAGTTATGGTTAAAAATTCAACTTTTTGGTTGTGAATTCATCTTTTTTGCTTGAAAGTTTAATCATTTGATTATAATACAACTTTCTGGTTAACAATTAATTTGTGAAAACTTGTCTTTTTGAGTTGAGAATTTAATTTCTTTTAGTAGAAAATCTTTTTTTGGTAGAAAACTCAACTTTTTTATTCATTCTTTGGAAATTTAATATATTTCGACATGAAATGTTAGGAATTGAAGCATTTCATATTAAATTTAATATTTTAGCTATATTCACTTTATTTTAATCAAATTATCCCCCTTTGATCGTGAAAAACCACACTTTTCTCCATGTTTTGAGTGTTTAGCTAACTGCAATTTCAGATATATAAAAGCCTATGATATTTTAATTAGGTTTTCACTTTTTAGTATAGACATTACGGGATTTTGAATTTCGTGAAAAATGTACTTGCAATTACTAATTGTAAAAAATTAATTAATTTTTAGTCAAATTTTCATATTAATAGTTACTAAAGTATTTGTAAGTTTTTCTACAGCGAAACAGTGAAGTTTGGCTAGAATTTTAGTAGCTTTTCTCTGAACATTTGTTCATTTTTTTATTGTTGTTTAATCAAGAGGGCAGAGATTTTGACTGCATATTCAAGAAACTAAAATAATTGTTAGTGAATTAAAACTAATTCGTAGCTTGAGGGAAAATCTGTAATTGTTATTCAATTCTAATGATTAGCAGCCAAACTTTTTCCTCGAAAGATGTTCAACTGGAATATATGAAATTGTTTAAGGCCTCTCGTTCGATAACCGAAGTTAAGCAACGCCTGGCACTGTTTCAAGCGGATAGGGGTCATCGTACTACTAGACAGGTGTTTTTGGTTAGCTTTTCAGTGGCCTCCACTCTCACACTAATAATAAGAGAAATAATAAATTTGCACTTTTAGATGTTATATGTAAAAACTGAAAATATTTGGTTGAGTACAACATTTTTGTACGTTTAACCTTAGAGTATGGTTGAACATTATGACTTTTTCTCACACAAATTTCCCGGTATCAAATTCAGATATAAAATCGTATTAAAAATTTGCATAGTAAGTAGTTCTCATTTGTTACATAATGTAGTTGGTAACTGTTTGCAACTTTCTGATATCCGGGGAACTTGTGCGCCTGTAAATTAGAAATATTTTATTTACAAGAAAATAGCAAAAAAATCTTCACATAATTTTTCACTTCATTAAATATATTTAAAAATTTTGTTTAAAAAATGTTGCAAAATTTTAAAATATTTCACATGCAAGCAATGGAATAAGTTCGTGTTTCTTTGTATAACTTCTTTGAATCATTATTCTGATCTTTTACTTTCATTATCCCCTCATTTTGTCGTGATTCCTTCGTGATGGTATCGTAAATATTTTACATTGCTACCATCATTCTTGTAGATTTTTTTGACATTCTTATTATTCCGTCAATCGCCATCCGTCGGTCATGAATCTGTATCAGTTTGTCATCATTTAAGGCAAAGATAAGACGCTTTGCATTTTGTTCTTTCAGGCCAAGACAATACTAATTTCAAATTGTCGTATAAGTTCTTAAATTAGGTGCAATTTTAATAAATTAATCAACTGTTAAACAAATTTAGAAAAAATAACCATGATCCTTCTTCCTAATTACTTTGTATAGAACGATACTTTCCATGGTTAAGCTTACTACTAGCGTTATGCTAAACCCGAATATTTAGGGTATACTGGCCAATCACTTGAAATCCTCTTCATGATAACTATGCTCTGTATTTGTGGACTACTAGGCAGAAAATGTCTTGGCACAAGACCGGTACCATTATTGGTCTAGTACAAAGTTATTATACTGTAATTGGTTTAATGCCGCGAAATTTGTTGGTTATACTGAACAACCAGTACGGAATATTTGTATCCTTATCTGCTGTCCAACAGAAAAACCTAGTAAGTGACATTTACCATAGAGACTATTTTTCGATACATGTGCAGGAGAAAATAACCTCTATAGCAAGTCACTTACTATGTTTTTCCATTGGACAGCAGTTATGGGGTTTTCCAGTATTGGGCCACTATCTAAATAGTCTGGTGCAGAATACTATGCCAGTGGTGAATTTACCTGCGTTAGATTATTTAGTGTACTGACCCAGTACTGGGAAAATCCCTAATAATAACTATTGGTATTGGATTATCATTTCACACCAGCCCTTTTTACTCCGCCCATCCCCAAATGAAAATCACCAAGCAATAAATACATAAATTTAAAAAAGCTAAAGGCAAAAAAGTGTGAGAATTGAATTGAAAAAATAATTTGCGTGGGCAGCGGTGTCAAAGTGCGTTTGTTCTTGGCAGAGGACGGTTAGGAATGCAGGATACATTGTAAGCCATGGATGGGCCTCGTATCTCTTGTGGTACCACCATTAGGAAACGCACACGTTTGTGCTGGGTGCGTCCGCATATCTGCGACTCGCGACTTCTCGCCGAGAGAGAAACGTACTGCTTTGATGTTAGCCGCCGTTGCGGGGGACAGATATTATCATCGTCTTAGGTCCCTTCTCGTGCCCACCGGGTCCTCCTTGCTCCGTGCGCTGGCGGCCTCAGCCTGGACATGTGACTTTGCGTTTCGTTGGACCCCTTCGAAGGGACCGCTTCCCGATGACAAATCTATTCCTACGTATGCTCGCATGTACCGGAATATAGTATAATTTAAAAGAGAGGACGTGTACAACACTATCAGGTATCGCTCTTAATCCCTCTGTAAAAATCCCTTCTTAACATATACTATTTTCTACCAAATTTACGATTTCCGACCTATGTGCAATAATATATATTATATTTCTTATTTCGAAACACTGAACTCACGAATTTCAATGGATTTAAAAAAAAAAACACCAATCTTCAGTTTTTTCAGTTATACCTACTTTGTGTAAAGAAATTGTCCCCTTCTGTAGGATAAATATATTCCGAAACCTTAAAGTTCCCCTCCAATTGAAATTACTAGGAGCTCTTTAAAAACTATGTCTCACTGCCAGGGGAAGAGTTCGCGCATGGAAAATATTAATGTAAAATTTTATTTTACAAGTATCTAAATATAGACTTTATTCTCTTTCCCCCTTTTCAAAATAAATTACTTTTCGTTAAAAAAGCTACTGTTTGGTCGAAGATTTAACTATTTTATTAAAAATTAAACTCATTTTGTTGAAAATTTATTTTTTTTTGGTTATAGATTTAACTACTTTGTTGAAAATGTTTCTATTTTTATTGAAAATTCATCTCCTTTGGCGGAATTGTATGTTCTTTGATTTAAAATTAATCTGTTTCGATTATGGGTTTAATTATTTTGTTGAATATTACATTTTAGCGTTGTTTTTCTCTTTTTGGTTAAATTCTAGTGTTTCAAACTTAACCCGTTAACCTTAGGGTAGGGGGGTTGATTTGACCCAGGCCGAAATTTCAAATCGGTGCCATTTGCGAACCAAGCAAGAACACGGAAGATAGAAGCCTCACGCATAGTTTCGAGTCACTTGTATCTTTCACTCAGCTATAGGGTGCAGTCAAAGTGCAGTTTGGGACGATCTGACCTCCCCCTACGGTTTACATATGTATTTCGACAGATGGCACTTGAGGTAAATTTACTATTTTTCTTTTTTTCTGTACCAGCGACAGTAAGGTGAATGCACTTATTAATGCTTATAAGTCAAAGTATAAAAATAAATTATTTATTACATGGTCCTTTGTGTATATATTTAGATAAAAAACTAATTTTTTGTTATAATGTGTATATTTCTATTAAGACCGACTACATTCAAACTTAAAATAATCCATGAGTTCATGTTGAAAATTAAGGGTTTCGATTCCATTAAAATTTCTTGCAACATTTTTTCATTGAACGACACACTCTTCTCCTTTAATTTCGTTTTCAAATCGTTCAATTCCGTTCATTTTTCTCTGAGTTATGAATTTTTGAAAAAAATATTTTTTTCTATGAGTTTATTTATTTTTAATTATATCAACAATAATTTTAAAAAAACATATTGCAAAATTGTATCGTTAAGTAGAAGGTTCAAACAAGAACCATGAAGTTTTTCAGATTTTCAGGAACACGTTTTTGATTTTTTTTAAGCATCGGGTCAAATCGACCCCCCCCCCCCCTCTACGGTTAGTGGTGCAAAAAAAGCCCTACGGTTAACGGGTTAACATTTAGATCTTTGTTGGTTAAAAATTCAAGTACTTGGTTCAGGTTTTATTTTGGCGAGATTCATAATTTTAGTTAAAACTCAAACTATTTTGTTGAAAATTTAATTAAAGTGAAACACTACAATATCCCTCCCTTCTATAGCCATTTCGAAAATTGAAGCCGCGCCGTAGGTAGGTGTAACAGGAACTGTGCGGGTGGCCGCGGGGTCCGCTGTAGACGAGCAGTCAAGTGTGAACGAACAAAAGCGGAGCGGGCTACAATGAGTTAATTCACACTAAAGGTTAGCCCCAAAATCGGCGGTATAAAAGAGTTTCACTGTATTTTATTAAAAAATCAAGAAATTGATTGAAAATATAAATTTTATGTTAAGCAATTGCGCATATTTGGATAGAAAAGTTGTCCTTTTAGAATAATAATTCAAATGTTTTCCAAAAAGTTCATATTGTTGACTTGAAAATTCAACTATTTGGTTCAAAATTCATCTTTTCAGGGCGAAGATTTATTAACGTGGTTAAAAATTCAACTATAATGATGAAAATACTTCTTTTATTGAAAATTGAACTAATTTATTTAATTAGACTTTTTTGTTCGGAAATTCAACTGCTGTTAATTCTTGTTTGGTTGTAAATTCAACTGTTTGCTTTCAAATTATTTTTGTTGTTTATTGCAAATTTACTTTTTACTTGAAAATGTATCCTTCTTGATTAAAAAATCAACCATTTGTTTACAAATTTGACTCTTTGGCTTGAAATTTCAACTATTTTATTGTAAATGAAACTGCCTTGTCTATAATTAAAATTTTTGTTTCTTGAAAGTTCAACTTTTTGACTGTAAAGTAATCTTTTTTTAATGAAAATTCATCTTTGAGGGTTTAAAAGTCAACAGCTTTCAAAAAACATTATACTTTTTAGCATGAAAAATTAACTTTTCCGTTGAAAAGTTATCTCTTAAGGTAGAAAAATAATCTTTTTTTGCTTGAAAATTCAAATAATTTGTTGACAAAGTAATATATTAGTATATACATATATTAGATGTTTAGCGAATTAAATCGAAGAAAAGGTGGCGGGCATCACCCACCCGCGTGTGCGCGTTTGTTTGGGTGTGTGTCAGACTTATTGTGATACTCTTTGTGATGAAAAAGTTAAAGCCCCCCGCTAGAATTCCCAAATCGTCCATTCATAGAACATCGATTCGAACTGACTTTGTAAATTAAATAAATTATTCAATGCCAATGTCCATCATTTATCTGCTTTTATTCGAAAGTCAGTCATCAGCTAAGAAAATTATGAGCAGCTTTGTAGCGATGCTGGCGGTCTTTCCCATTTTTCAGACACTCGTTAACACATAATTTACGGGCATGATAGCGCGATACCAATGCGTTGAAAATCCAGGAGCTGACAGAGAACTTGCAATACAAAGATCTTATCCGACGCGATTCATCATTTGTGACGAGAAACTTATCTGGCTACTGAGGCTTTTTGAAATTGTTTCTTGTTCATTCTCACAAAATATTTCTTTTCTTGCTTAAGAGGTTTTAAAATTTACGTAACCTGACCTAGAAGAAGGGATTCTTATGTTTTGTAACTCATATCAGAGGTCAAATCTTATCTCTTAATACAACATGGAAAAAATTTCCAGGAAAACGAAAATATTTCCGTAATTAAAATACCAAATAGATGTGTGTGATCAAGATTAGAAACCAAACAGACAAAATTTTTCGTCTGATTGAACTATTAACTCGTGTCACTTTTTCAGATTTATTTATTATGATGAAGAGTCACTGCAGGAATCCCAAATTATTTAAAAGGCGTATTGAATATTAAATCCTTCTGTATAAATCCCAAGTCATACAGAAGTACTTCTTTAATTATAAAAATTTCAAAACTCTGTATGAGAATCTCGAATCATCCTGCAGTCATCATATAGAAGTCGAAAGAAATCCCATTATATCCTGCGGAAAAAACTGTTTTCTTTTGAAGAGATCCATACTTCAGGTTATTAAGTGCGCTTTAATAATCTTCCTATGAAAATCTTAACTCTTTCTACAGAAATCCTCACTATCTTGAAGAAGTTGGACGTCTTTTCAGTTATTTTTAGTCTTTCTGCAGGAATACGAGTTCCCGCTGCCCAAAAATATTAAACTCTCGAGATTCTATAAAAATATTGTACAAGAATAGTTGATCCTTCTAAACGAATATTGATTCTAAAAAAATCTTAAGAGGACTTCAGCAGACTTGCATCTTCTGCAGAATTTCAAAAATCTGCACATCAAAATCTTAACTCTTCCTACAATAATCTTCACTGGCTTAAACACAATTTTAACGCCTCTCAAATAATCTCGAGTTTTTTTTTGTATAAATATTAGTTCCTCATGCAGAAATATTTGTTTTTCCTGAAGTGATCTAGAAATTTCGGGAAATATCGAATCATTCTACCGTACGGAATCTTGAGCCTCCTGTACAGAAATATTGTATTCTCCTGCAGGGAATCTGTCTCGTCTTGCAAAAATACTTTTCAGAAATTGTTAATCTTCTATTACGAATTTTGATTCTAAAAAAATCTTAATATGACCACAGTAATACAAGAATCTGAATTTCAGTAGAGAAAGGCGATTGACTTTTAGATGTAACCAAGAGCATCATTCGCCAGTTGAAAGTCAACTGATGATTATAACATGACTTTAAGTAACGCGCTGGGTTGAAAGTCAACTGCTGTATGTACGTAAAATGTACTTTATAGGTTAATTTAAGGCAGAAATATTGTTGACTTTCCGTCAACGCGTGCGTCTGAAATGAAACTTATAGGTTAATTTAAGTCAGCTGATTGTTGAAATACCAGGTACAGAACGTAAATCTTCAATCCTTTTTTGTATCTTTTTTTATCACATATAAACGATTATTCTATCCATAATAAAATCCTATATAGATCTGAGAACATATATCAAAATAAGAACGTTGACGACACGACTATACCATGAGCTCAGTGTTGATCGATACTATCCAGCCAGCGCTATCGACACCATATTAACTACTCTCAGCTGCTCTCTTGGCACCTCTTCTAAAATCGCCAAAAGCCGTCTAAGTGTTTGCGCATCGCATTTCGCGCACGCCTTTCTGTCAGCACAAAATGAATTTCAGAACGCGCGTATGAAAATCATCCTAAGCTCAACACACATGTCAGTTAATCATCATATTACTCATATAATCAGATAGGAGACACTGCACTTAAGTTTCATTTCTGGTTGAAATTAAGTCACTTACTTAATTTAATGCAAAAATGAAATTCATCTACATTTAAAATTCATCATCTTGTATAGTATTACTGTGCCTGCAGCAATCTTCGATCTTATATAGAAATGGTTAATTTGCCTACAGAAACCTTAAACTCTTCCTGTAGGAATCTTGAGGTTTATTTTAGGAATACCAGTACCTTATAGAGAAATATTAGTTTCTTTAGGGATTTTTAAATTCCAGCAAAAAGCCCGAATCGTTCTACGGAATGGAATCTTGAGCCTCCTGTAGAAATAATGCAGTGTTCTCCCGCAGGAAACTGGCTCCTCCTACAAGAATGTTGTGCATCAACAGTTGATCCTTCTATACGAATATTGATTCTACTGCAAAAATCTTCACCTGATTTCTCCTGATGCTGTATAGAAATATAGCCTTCAAATTTCATCTTATCTGATGGCATCTTAAGCCTCCTGCAAAAACTCTGACGCTCCTGCAGAAATTTTAACCTGACCTGCCACAATTGCAAGCAAGGGCCAACTAATCCACGAGCGCGATAATTAATTTAAACTGCAGATACCTAAATCTTTCTGCGAGAACATTGATCAACATAAAATTTAAAACCAATAATTTCCATCTAATTAGACCGATAACTCAAATTTTTCATTTATTCATTCCAGAAAAGATTATAATGATTGTATTCCTTGACAACTTCATCAGCCTCGAATTTCATCCAGTCAAGCATCTCGAGTGAATAAGAGAACTCAAATTACTTCACGCGAGAAACGAGATATATCAACTTTCCACTTTTCGGCTGCATACCTGTGAGCCACGAGCCACTGAGGACCTTAGGCCCACCAAGGAAAGGTGCCTATTTTCAGGGTGGCTGTCGATATTTCATCGTCAAGCAAGTAGCAACCGGTCCCAGAGTCCTTGAATATCCAGTCAACTTGGGAGATCCACTTATCTACCGCCTTATAGCTTGTACTGTTTTCCTTAGATGAGGTTTGTCGCTTTTCTGCACGTTATCTTAAAATCTCGTCCTGGGACCCTACCTGCCGATTCGCCAGAAGGCCCCACGTCGTTAATCGAGCCTCGTTATCTCACCCGGAGTTTTCTTACTCTTGAGAATCTAGCACCACGGGATTGCTTCTGACAATATTTGTCACGGTTCGTATTTCTATTTACACACACCTAAACAACTATTGAGAGCGACGACAGCTCAGCGAGTGAGTAAAACACACATGAAAATGAAAGGAAGGTGTTAATGAGAAATGAATATTATTTACTTCCGGATGGGTGGAAAAATGCAAATTTATTTAAACTTTAAAGAGATTAATTGCATTAGTTACCACAAACATTAAATTCATTGATAATTTTTGTAATTTAGTTTATTAAACTTTTAGTGCTAGAATAGATACATATTTAATTCATATCACAATCATGTCCTGGAGCTTTGTACGATATTATATTGCACTTATATCACTGAAAAAAATGAAGTTAAATTTTGTTGCTGTCGTCTGCTATACGGCATCCTTAGCAGCAATGGGAAAAAAGCAGAGTATGAGTGAGTTCGAGCTATAAATCGGGACACCAGATTTAAAACAATCACAGAAAAAAGTAAAAAATTGCAACAGTAAGACCTGAAACTGAGGTTAGGGAAATAATTTTGAACTCGTCGACGCAAAATGTAACTGAAAGATGGGACCGTCGTACCCGTGCAGAAATTCAAAATTGGATCTGATTGCGGCCAGATCGGGAAGAATTTCGCCCAAATCAGGCTATCTAGATGGGACCAGACTCGAAATGAAACGCGATGCCCGATCGGGGCCCAAGCGCTGCGTCCAGAGATTACCATGTGTGGCCCCGATCGGGCCCACATTAATTTATTTTTCTTATTTTTAATTAAAAGGGATTCTTAAATAAAATAATATTAAAATCGAATATATCACTTCCTTAACTGAAAATTGAGAATATAAATATCAGGTTATCTAACAGATCGCGATATGAAAAAATTGGAGTATGTCAGACACTTTTTTTCGAGCAAACGGAAAAGGTCAAACGACGCAATATAGCAGCCAGCATTTGTGTATGATAAACCATTTAAGTATTTTGCAATATATTTTTGGTTTTAATTTCTAAATTGAAGTTGCTTTCAATTTCTATATTGAACTTACTTGTGGAAAGTTATTTTGAAATAAGTGGATTATAATATCCTACTGGTTCTTTAAGTTATTTTACAAAAGCGTATATAAACAAGAAGGTTGTATTTACATTCCGATTGTATCAAATCACCTAAAAATACGTGAAGATAAATATGTTTATGACGTCATTGTTGATATAATTCGTTTTCACATTCAACAAATGAAATATTACTTTTGCTACTTTTCTTGTAAATAAATAACCTCATTTCGAGGTTAGGTTTCATCTTAACGTTCTTAATAAATTTACTTATTATAGTCTTCAACACGTAATTCAGGAATATTTTGAAATATGCTATACCTACGCTACTTACCTATTTTTACAAATAATAATTGAAATATTTTTGACGCTTGACACTTTACATTGAAACTTGGGCGATTTGGAGTCAACCCACTTTAGTCCCCCAAAATTAATGAAGCGCCATCTACTGGCAAGCTTGGCTGTTCAGCCGGGTTCTAGAGGGGCCCAAATTTAACAACCACAAAATTGTGTGCCCGATCTGGCCCAAATCGTAAATAAGGCAAACTTTTGGCAATTTCTGCACGGGTAATTGTCACTGCACTTCGAATAAAAATGGAGCGTTTATATGGTGAAAGATTATCCAGGCAAAGTTACAAATCGGTCATTATCTTCGATTCATGTGAAGTTTATCTGGCAAGGTTAATTTTTCTTCTGGTGAATCTTTCACCTGGAATCGATGTAACCTTTATCTTTAATTTTCCCTGTGATCGTTTTTTCACTACCCGAACCCTCGCGAGATCACAAACGAAGAAATACAATGTGATAGCGAAATAAACCTAAATTCTTACGTTATAAATTGCACAATTATGCGGTATATAATGTTAAAACTTGCAATGTATGATATCACGAATTTGCTCTATTATAATGCGATAATTACGATATATAGCTCAGGGATTACGATATATATTGTAATTCATGCGATGTAGTTTTCTCAGTGTCACTTGAGGGTTCAAAACTGTAATTTTAATATATCTAAAAAGTATTCTAGGGTTATTTACTAGATTATTATTTCGCGGAATGCGATTAAAATTTAAGTTGAGAAATTTATTTTAAACAATGATATCCACGTTCAAATCAAATTGTTATTATTGTTAGTAATATTCGCGTACATAGATTATTGCAATCACTATACATCAGATCACAAATAGCGAGCGAGAGTACAACTAGAAAAGCAGAAAAATAAGCATTTTTCTAGAGAGGGAAAACACATTCTGTAAAATGGAAATCATTGTGTAAAGATCAAACAAGGCCGTGGCTGCGTGTACCGAAGTTTCAGTGGAAATAGTCGGTTTTTTCGGTACGAATAGAGGGAGGTGAAACAGGGGCTATTTTTACCGAAAAAGGCCAAAAAAGTTTCACCAACAAAATTTATCCAGGTTCAATAAAATGGATGTTGAAGTTAACAATCTTCAAGTGGCTTGAACCAAAAATTCAAGCAGATTCGGTGTAGATTCTGATAAAAATATACATTTTTTAATAAAAAAAAAATTTTTTAATGCTCCCGAAATTTTATGTGTCTAAACATGTGCAAATAAAGTTAAATGTAAAAAATGTATCCATTGTGTCAAAATCGATCGAGATTTTTGCAAGCATAAAAACATGTTTCCGGGATCTTTAAATATGCGTATGTTCGAATTTGAAACAATGTTTCATTTTTAAGTTGTTTGAAATTATCACAAATAAAATTGAAAAGAAATCGCATTTTTAATTTTAAAATAATATTATGTAAGATATTAACGAAAGAATAATACTTCCAATTGTAAAAATGCGTACCTGCAAGGCATTATGTATCTTTTAATAGATTTAAAAAACTCACTGATGAGGGCTACCATTGAGTTGTCGAAGCGTTTGAAACAACTTAATTGGTTTCAATTCACTTTATCCCGAGCCTGATCCTAAAGCCAACAACTTACATCAACAATTTCTACAAAAATATATCATTATTATTATTATTATTATTATTATTATTATTTGCTTATTCACATTGTAAGACTAAAAAATTGAATTTTTAAACATTTTCAAATTTTAATTTTTCACTCAATATTCTCAATCTGACAATGTTGAATTTGTATACGCATCCAATCTGAAACTCTACAATTTATAATATATTTTTTTAAATTACGAAGTATTATTGTATAAAAGTAAAGATTGATTGAATTTAACAGACTCCTTTCGGGAAAATTGCATTGAGATTTGCCTTCGGTGTTTCACACCCCAGCAAAAGTTGAACGAAACAGAACGTTGCAACTTTCCGGGATGCGCGACACCCCGTTTGACTATTGCATAACTTTTCGCGAATAAGTTTAATTATTTTAAAAAAGTCATTTTAGCGTTATTATAAAAAGAAGAATGTAAGTATACGTTAACATGCCGAAAAAAAGTGTTTCCAACTCTTGCTGAGCAAATGATTGCCAAACCTTTTGGTGGAGAAACTTCAACTGATAAAGCTGACCACAGAAAAAACTGAGGTTTCCATTGGAACCCATTTTTGGTTCCAAAGGAACTTCAACAAAAATGGACCCCACTTGCTGAAAAGGAACCCAAACGATAAATGAGCTCTAAATGATACCACACTTGGGGTTCTAAAGGATCTCAATTGTAATTGAGCCTATCTCTAAAGAACCTATTTTTCGCTTTTCCCACTTGGATATTATGTGTAATTAATAACACAATTTTACTTTAAAGCACACATGTAATCGAACTCCGATGGAGATAACTTAATGAAGATAATTAAATTATAAAATAACAACGCGATTAAAAAGATATAATCACTTGATAAATATAATTTACAGGTTATGTAGTTCTAAATGATACCAACTTTTATTTGAGCCGAAACTTTAATGAACCCCCAGTTTTTTCTGTGACAAAATGTTTCTAATTAATCGAAGTATGTAGAAAGTGAAATTTCTGAATCTGATGAAAATGGTGAAGATATAGTAAATGCAATGCTTTGCTGACTCAAAGAAATTTAGAGAGGCGAGCTCGTAGAAAGCCAAAAACGAAACTTTCAGGGGAAAATGGCTGTCTGGGCGAAACGTAATAAAATAAAAGTTTAGCAAGAATGAAGAAGAAGCATAAATGTATACAATTTTTATTGGAAAAAATGACTTTTCGTGACTTATTTGCTTTCCTGGTTTTGAAAACTGTCTTAAAATTAAAAATGCAACAACACTCCCATTTTGCCCCATTTTTGTGATCGATTTAAACTCAATAGGCTGCGGGACACCCCCAATGACCGTTGTAAAATTTTCCAGAGGTATGAGCCTTAAGGGTTAATTGTTGTATTCGGATTTATTTATTTTTCAATTTTTTAATACAAGCACCATTTCGAAAGAAATCCATTTGGAAATTCTAAATTTCGAATGCTTGAAGTTGAAAATTGTTACATCTTTCAAATTACTATAATTGAAGCACAGAAAAACATTTTTAAAGGATCAATCCATGTATACATCTCCTTCAATATTATATTATTCAATTTTTAATCTCTGTGTTTAAAAAAATTTGATTCTAAACACCTCAATTTTTAAACCATATTATAAATTAAAAATTTGTTGTCACATGAATTAATTTTAGTATTTCGTAAAATTAACTTTGAATTTAGTGAAATTGTAAGCTTTTGTTATTACAATCAATACCTACCATTACACTTTTCCAATGTTATTTCAGCAGAAAATAATTAAGTGAATACTAATTTCGGTTAATAAATTAAGTGATTCAAGTGGCCTCGAAAATAATACATCACTATATTTTCCAATATCGGCAGTCAACCAAGAAAATTGAATAAGGTAAGTTAGAGTTTAAAATAAATCAATTCGATGCGTATAGTAGTCAGTAAAGTTCAGTCAGAGATAAAATGGAATGCTTCAAACGCAATAAATGTACACAGTCTCCTCGTAAATTATTACAAGTCAATTCTCTCGACCCAAACATTCCCCGGAACTGCGAGCCTTGTAATTACAAGAAACTCCACTTGTAATGCTATTAATTATTTGATTGAGAAACTGGTGAACTTTCTTGTGAATTGTGGAATTGTGCGAAAAATTCTCGTTATTGGTTTTTCAAACAACATTTTAGTGTGTGGTATTGTGTTATACCGTATTATGCAATACCTCATGTTGTAGACTTAATGAATCACGATATACTTCTAAGTAATGATTTGTTCTTTACGGAAATTTTTTAGTTAGAAAAGAAATTTATAGCCATTCTATTTTAATCTTCATATAGGTGTGTCATACTGGACAATAGAAAGAACCATCCTATCTTTATTTTCGATAGCGACACGTCATATTTGCCCTTGTAATATTCCTCCAGGTTTGTGTGGTCGTCTGTTTGTCGAACTTTGTTTCCGTCAGTTTCCGTTTCCTGCGCTATCGCTGTCCGGTAAACATGGCGGCACCTCTGATCACGTCTCCGAATATGCGGTTTCCTCAAGACCATAGAATGTGTCACGGAAGAATGAGAAGCACGTCACAGTTTGTGATACTTCAAATACAAGAACTCATTCGGATTCTAGAATATTCCATCCAATTTCAATAACCCATCTTCATTTAAAAGGAGACAAATGCATAAAGTATGCTCAATGAATTCTAAAGCTCAAGCAGGAGTACACCCTTTCTTTCTTCTAATTTAAAATTAGTTTCACTTATCTCCAACCGTCATAATTGTGGGTAAAATAATTAAATCCCACATCCAGGTGCTATAAAACCTTTAGTCACACAAATGCATGAAATTAATTCCATTAAGTGTTCCTCGTGCGAGACAAAGCTGATGTGCTTCTGCGGTTCGCCGCCATTTTATTTTCCGAGAAGTCTGTGGTAGAAGAAGCCGCAGGTCTAGCCAGAGACGTGATAAAGAGGACCACCGTCACATCAAGATTCGATGCGATTGTCCATTCCTCCTTCTAACCACCTTCGTAGAAACCCAATTCGTTTCATTGGATAAATTAATCACTCGAAAGTTCAGTGATTTCAGACAAGATCCTACAAAAGCTTCCCCGACCAATCAACATCTTTATTACCCACGCTTTATTCAAAATGAATGGTTATACCATCGAAGGTTCGCATTCAATCCTTCAGCTCAATCTGCAGCCAATCTAAATTGTGGGTCACTGCGAACAGACTAATTTCGTTATCCAAATCTCTGGCTTGGATTTTTTCCTACGGTGTGATGCGGGGATAAAATCCCTTCTCTGCAGTACAAAGAGAAGAAAGCGCGACGGAAGCAGAGAAGATCCAGACGAAAGTTGTAACGCGCCCAGGGCGAATCACGAAGATACCTTAAACACTAAGCTCCTCGAGATTCCCATAAGGCTCGGGTCATTATGCGAAATACCGTGGTCACGTCTTCTCCCGGGTTGGCGGGGGTGGTTGCAGGCGCAGGTCTTGCAAGCAATGGCGGATTCCTCTACTCCGGTTGCGCAACCCACGCACACTTATTCACGTCATCTCCTCGTCTTCGTCCTCCTCCCTTGTTCTCTACGTCTTCCTCGCTATCATCATCGTCCTCATCATCATCATCGTCATCATGCGCTCTGGCGTCTTCTTCGATATTCCAGAGCCTTCTCTATAAACCGCCAAAGAAAATCCAAAGGCCTACCCACAGAACCTGGAACCCACCCATGTCACGGGGTTCGCACCCCCGCACCCCATCTGGACATATTCCGTGAACCAGCGGCCGGATTCCTCTTGAATTCTTTCTCTCATCTCGCCGTCTAATGCTTACTTGAGGGAGGTGGAGTAGACGATCATACAGCTCCAGACCATCCAATCACAGTACATTGGGATCTTTGTAGGCGGAGTTAAACTCCTGGCGATGGCTCACAGGAGGATCGTAGGTGGGGAGAACGCTGGACCCGCCACGTGGTGGGGGCCTGACAGCGACTACTGTGCATTTCCCACGTGCCCTGGGAACCCTTGCGGCAGTAAGGCGGCCCCCGCACTTCTCTTCCAAGCTCTTCTCCATATCACTCCTCTCTCTTCGGCTCACGCCCTCTCACTTCTTCTTCCAGTTTCGACCTGCTCGAGAGACTCGTAAGAAAGATAATGGGAATGAGTGCGAGAGACGAGGATGCCACTAGATCTCACTTCGTGAATGAAGAGCGTATCTACCAAGAGCTTCCTCAAACTCTGCTACTGAATTCTTAACCTGGGAAAGGAAAATATTCGAGATTAATTAAGGGGAATTAGTGAAAAATGCTGATTCCAGGTGGAGAAATGTTGCTCTGATGAGGAAGAATATTCATTAATCGGGTTGCATCATTATTATGTCTGCAGGACTTCCGTTTCTTCGTTTAGGAGATCCAATTCCTCATGAAGGGTTGTTCAATCTTCAGTTCTTATCTATAGATTATATCGTCCTGTAATTACGTTTATATCTCAAGCAGAAAAATAATAATCTTATAGTCAAATTTAGCTTCTCCTGCAGAAGTCTCTAATCCCTTTGCAAAAGTCATTACCTCTTATACAGAATTATTATTATATAAATATTAATATTATATAACATGACTGCTATTATTATATTCATAATCCTATCTTGAATTCTGCAGTGTGAAAACTAACTATACTTTTGCAGTAATCTTGAATCTCTCTTCAGCATTCCTGATTTTTTATTTAGAAAGTTTGATCTCTGTGAAAGAATTGGACATGCCCATGCAAAAAATTTAGCACCCCGTGCAAGAATGCTGACACTTGCCGAACTAATTATAAAACCATCTGAAGGTTTTAATTTTAATATAGGGACCAGGTTTATTTAGCAGCAATCATCGATATACATGATAAAAGTACCGTCATTCATTGCAGGAGTTCTGAACTTTCTTGCAGGAATTCTAAATACTCGATGTCTTTCTGCAAAAATCTTAAATTTCCCTGAAAAAATCCGAACCCCTATAGCAGCAATAATAATTTATGTTATAGGAATTTTCAAGTTCCCTGCAGAAATTTTCTTCTGTATGCATGCATCTTGATTCATTCAGAAGAAATTGTTCATGCAAGAATCCGAAAGGATTCCCGACTCCCTAATTTTCTGTTTACGCGTAAAAGCGTAAATCCTCATCCTTTTCTATGAGACTCTTCCCAAAGGAATTATAATTTTTAATATTTTGCATCCTCGTCTACGAATTTTTCTGGGTGCAATACTGCTACTATAGTCTTGATTCTTTTTGCCAGAATCCTGAACCCTTTTTCAGCAATCCTAATTCCTGTCATTTCCTAATTATGTAAAATACGTCACCAAAAAAACCATGAGTTTTAGGTATGGCGCAAGATTCCAAAGCCTTAAGCCTCTAAGGTTCTGTAGACTGGTGGCAGAGTGGTGGCAGAGCTCACGAGCCCTTTGCAGAGAGTGCTACCTCCGCAGCCGGCTTTGACTCGACGCGAGAGTAGTGGTTGCTACCGCCCCCGCGGGGGGTAGGAGAACCCCTAACGTAGGTGTCCCCCTGAATGTAGAAGCCTCCCTGAATGCAAAACTCACACAAGCAAAGGGTCAGGATCTCCCAGCAGAGAAAAGAGGGATGCTCTTGTCTCGCGGGTAGGAAGGCGGTCCCTAGCGAAGAGAAGGGATGGGACCCAGGAGAGGAGAGGGACTGGGCCCCGCTCCCATCCCGTGGCTAGGCCCTAAGCGGGAGCTCAAGAAGCTGCGTCTCGAAGGATTTGTGAGTAACCACGCTGCTATTCGGCGACCAGTGAGACAAGGACAGACTCGGTCGGGATAAAAACCGCTACTACTTCTTCTTTACTACCACTACTACGATCACCCAACAGCCTCGGCACCGCGCTGTGCGGAAGGTTACAGGAGAACACCAGGCCCGAGTTCGGTAGGGAGGTCCTGGTCCTCCAACCAGAAGAAGCGAAGACCTTTAGCGTTACACTACGACCTACCGTCTTCGGTCTACTATTCGGGCTACCAAGTACCAACCAACCGACCAACCGGAGGTTCAGTCGACGCCGCGCACCCAAACGGTCCAGACCTGTCTGTCAGCCTTTGGCTTCACGCAGCTTCCACGTCCTTACTCACTACTCGTGCTTCGACCATCCTGGATTAACACACCGAGTCCCTATCGTTATTTTATATTCACTCCGTGTGGTTCGATCAGTTTCCAAACACGTCTCCAAAAGTGTCTTCGACTTTCTGCTACTCCAGGACTCACCAGAACGTGTCTTACTACGTAAGTTTTTATTAAAAATTATTTAATCTATTACATGAGTAAAAATCTTTGGAAAAGTACAAAAACATTCTTTAAGTGAAAATATAGAACTCACTCGATTTATTAATTATAGAATTTTGTAATATGTAAGGGAACTTTATCTGGTAAACACTTCTAAAAATGATCTTAACATATTCTGTTCATTTCGAGTGAAAGGATTGAGTGATTAGAAGATAAAGGGTACACGTCCATTTTAGTTCGATATCAGATGGAAGGGTCGAAGTGGTTGGGGCCCTTCTGGCATCAGAATCGACGAACAGAGAGGGGAGGGTGTGGTCCAGGCCCAGAAACTCAGTAGCGACTGGTCTAAAACCGGTAGCACCGTTTTAGCACAGGGCGGTGCACGGTAGCCGCTGCTCACTTTGGTTGGCTAAGAGCGACCGCCAAGAGGAACTGCTTCCTTCTTATCCGTGAACCAGTGCACGCACGGTAGCCGTTCTTTGGTTGGCTGCTCTCTTCTTATCCGTCTTGTTCATACGACTCACGGGACGTGTTCCGATACTCCGACCAACATCATCGGTTGGTTCTCTCTTTCAATCAGAAAAGGAACAAAGAAATTCGCCGTCCCATGGGTGGGGACTATCGGATTCGTAATAATATAATGTTTCCAGGCAGACGTGAAATTTTCTTGATGAGATATTGGGCTTATCAGTTTTTAAATATGTTTATATAACATCTGATGTTTTCCCTCACGTCTTTTTGAAGATTTGCTATGAGAAGAATATTCAAAATTTATAAAAGACTGAAGAAGGTGTCTAAGAGACGAGAATTTATTCTCGGTATCAGGTCAGCCAAGGCAAATTAGGGGTAGACCCTAATTTTCTAGCCAATTCTCCAATTAGAGAATTCCCATATGATGAGAAAATTATTGGCGAGTAGGGCCTGCCTTAATCAAGTGATTTTTAAATTTGAAGAAGGGTCTGAAGAATATATTTAATTTGATCATACATTTCCTTTGGACAAGTGATTTTTTAATTTAGACAAGTTACAATAAGAAGATATTTTTGATATTTTGTTACCTTTTCAAGAAAAATAATTTTCGAAAATGGAATTAATGCAAAAAAATCGACAGATATTTTTACATCAGATACATTTTGCTAATGCGAATTTCGCAATAGTTTCATGGTCGATATCTTACTATCTTTTATGCATCGTTCCAATTCACGCCCCATTGTTAAAGTGCGTAGCTTATTCTTGAATATGAGTTAAGCATAATCTTATTGCGCAACATTCTTCTCGAGTAAGATTTGCAATGTCAAGAACGCGGAGATACTAAGAAGAGCCTTTGCATTAGAAATCATAGGTCAGGCATGAAAGTAGGGTTAAATCTTGTACATAAGAAATAAATTGATGGAGAAATGAATAAAAATTGATTTAACAAAAGGAGAATAAGTGAGATTGAAGAAAGGATCTTTTTGAAGAAAAAGGGGTACGATTAAAGAGAGGAAGAT
>NC_046666.1:74049956-74069035 GCF_010883055.1 Belonocnema kinseyi | reverse complement strand
ATGAACGTTTATTGAGATCTATCAAGTTAAAGAGACTTATCTATATACGAAAAAGTAGTATTTGGAAACATGTGGCTCTTTTATAGATCAAAAAGGGAAACATGGAGGCACGAGAACTTATTTTCTAAAAAGGCGCACACTGACAAAAAAAGGAAATTTAATAAAGGGAAATGTATGTAAACAAACAAGAGTAAGTGAATGAAAAAGACGATTTAGAGGAAATGGCAAGGAAGAAGGAAAATAAAAAGGGAATTGGGGTGAGAGAAAGGTGAAGTGTGAACTAGGGGGGAAATAAAAGGTGGGAGAGTAGAGAGTGTAGCAAAACAGAACTGCAGGAGCGTGCGTAGCACGGGGGCCCAATTAGACCCCACCGCCGTCGGCTTGCTAACCAACCGGGATACGCCCCGGCACGCTTATTACTCATTCGGACACGCCACTTTATTCGAGTATGCGCTTACCCGACGGTAGCTCGGACTTAGTCCATGCACAATGGCCGCGATCGACCCCAGGGGCCTTTTTATTGCTGTGTTCTCCACGCATCCGGCAACCCACTTTGCTCTTCGCTTTCTGCCACAAAAACCGCATTCCAATTTCCGCTCTAATCGTGGCATTCTGATCAAACATCTGGATTTATGCAGATGTTTCCAGACCCGATTCCTGTCTTCTGCGTTCTACAGGGAAAAACAAAAAAGATAGAGATGTGTTTTCTGCGACCGAAATTAGGCGAGAAATTCTTTCACACCGTTAGCGAATTCTTTAGGGTTGTATTTTTTCTAGGACAGGAAGGTAGTATTAGGATTGAAGAGACTTCTTGATCTGTTGCTTGAATGTGAAAGGAATTTCCCATTTTTTGGAGAAAAATACAAAATATAATAGCAAATTGAAATTGTGGTTATGATTTATTTCTATTTATGATCATTATGTACAGTATTATACTGTGATGTTTGTAGAAGTGCTTTTATTTTGAAATACATTTTTCTTTATTAATTTCAGACCAAATGTGCAAGTATTCTTCATGGAATCTATAACTCTAGCATACACGCATACATTACAACTGTTATGAATTATGATAATAATCTCTACTGTTTCATAAGTACTTGTGGTACACATGTTGATCTCACGTTGGTGATTTATGCACTGTACACGGTAATACGTGTGAAAATATGCATTTTAATTATGGTGTTCATAGATCAATTTCATTTTTATAAGTATTTTAATGAAGTCCTGATAATTGAAATAAAAACTGAAGAAACAATACGTATTATTAAAACTTTGAGAAAGCACAAGTGTTTATTATAGTTAGAAATATATTTTAAATAATTATAAGATAGCATTAAATGTAGATCCTATACATGTACAATATTTTTTACATTAACATTTTTTAGATTTAAGTTACAATTTTTCACATTTTTTTGCAGGATTATGAAATTATTTATCAAATGAGTGCCTTTTTAAATAATAATTTCGAAACTATAATAAAATGAGTGAAATTTTAGATTGGATGTGAATATTTATTCGTTAGTAAAACTTAACAAAATTTTTTTATTTCTTAACGAAGATTTGCATTTTTGACATTCCTGATTAAAAAATTCAGTTTAATTTGTATAACTTAATGAAATTAACCTTTTATCTCTATTTAGAGTTTCAAAAAGAAAATTCAATGCGAATCTTATCTCATACCATTCTAATATCAAGCTATCTCAAATATTACAAACTTATACGTTCTCTTTTGTTAATCATCTTAAACACATCATTAATTTTTATGATAATTGTCTTGAACAGGACATCATTACAAGAATTAGAAAAATATCGTTTAGATAATAAAAATAGAAATTTATTAAAAATGTTGTGGTATTATGACCAAACATGAATAAATACATAATAATTACATAATTGTTCTTATCTATTTTTTAGATCTGAATTTTTATGCGGAGTATCTTTGCATATTTGAATTAGGGAATTCTTGTGGATTATGTTGTTTCTGGTACAATTATACAATTTCATGATACAAGTTCCATAAGTATTCCATCAATAATATGGAAATTCTGAATTTATTTGTGGTAAAATATAAAATATAGAACTGAATGGAAAATGCCATCTGAAGCTTTGCATTTCATGGATCATAACAGATAAAAAAACGCAGGGTATCAAAACGTTGCAAACAGTTGACAACTAGATTATGCAACAAATGAAAATGATCTATTCCACAATATTTTGATGCAATTTTTAAGATGAATTTGATACTTTGGCATTTTGTGTAAATCGAATTATATTTTTCAATGAATTTTAACGTCTGAATTATGTGATTTCATTAAGAATGCCATTCGGAATATGCAAGATTACAAGATAATCTGGGATAAATGCTGTGTTTGAAGTTACATTTCAAGCACAAGGCGAAATATTTATTTTCATGCTAAAAATCACCTGAATCGCTGAATTTCATGGGAAAACTGTATGAACTATTATCTTTCTATACAATTATTCTCATAACTATATAGGGTTAAATTTGAAGTTTAATGTTATCTCCAATATGACAATGGTACCTGCATTATGGGATTTAAGAGATGAGAACCTTTGCTAAAAAGGATGAGACGAAGAATACTGTCTGTAATATTATTCCATAGATAATTTTATGAAAGTATCGAATTTCATTTGGAATGCGTAACATATAAAATTGTATGCGAGTTGTCTATGAAATGTGTTGCGTATTCGAAATATGCAGTTTTAGGTAGAATGCGATTTGAGAATTAATGTTACATAAATACCACCTGAAAATAGATGATCAATACCTTGGGATGTAAGTGATTTTATGTTAAATATACTATCTGAAATATAACACTTTATCGGTAGTTTCTGAAAATTAAAGTTTCAAGAATAGAAAGTTAGAACACCATCAGAAATATTAAATAATGCCTGCCTTGAATGTAAAAAAATTATTGTTAGTCAAAGCATTTAATTCATAGTCAGGGGCACACATGGTTTATTTAAGAAGTTTTTAAGGAAGAAGAACGTGGGTCAAATAGATTATTATAGAAGATACCCTGGATAGCGAGAGCTATAGTGGGACCATTGGTACCAGTTGGGTACCATTCGAGATTCATAATTTCATCTAGATTATCATCTAATAAATGAAGATTCATGTCGGCTACCACCTGAAAATCAAATTCTAACCCGGGCCCCCCTTCTGACTCTAGAATTCATACCCATCAATAACCTTTTTCAATCACATCTTTCCACCTGGACACCAAAGTCTCCATTTCCTTTTGAAGCCTTTTGATCTCTCATTATGCTCATCACTGACGTAGACCTCTTTGCTCATTCAGTCGACCACGTTGTCCAAATGCCCATATTAATCGATCCTACTCGTGAATACGTAAACACCATAAAACATAGCCAATTCGATCTTGTCGACAGGTAGCTTACCGAGTGATCAAAGTACGATCCATCGTCTGCAAGACGAAGGCAGTGTGATCTCACTCTCGGGAGCCAGCAGCCAACCAGTCGGCCAGTCAGCCGCGAGACAAGAAGCGAGGGAGGAGAGGACACTCTGAGGCAGTGTGCGAGGGGCCAAGAAAGAGTTAGAGCGACTCGGAGTGCCAAAAGAGAGACTGAGGAAGAAAAGAGAGACAGACTTGTTAGCCGGTGGAGGGAGAGACTTGAGGCGATAGACAGAAAGTATAGTCAACCAACGAAGGAGCGGTGGGAATTTATAAGGATGTTCGCGATAATGCCGATGGAGACAGAGGGGCACGGCAGGGAGTTCGGCCGGCGGCAGAAGATGCGAGCCAAGTGCACTGTCGAGTTCGTCTGCAAGTACTGCCAGCGACGCTTTACCAAACCCTACAACCTGATGATCCACGAGCGCAGTCACAAGGACGACGTGACCTTCTCCTGCGAGGTCTGCGGCAAGTCCTTCAAGCGGCAGGACAACCTCAAACAACACAGGTACTGTCAACTACTATCGAGATAGCCCAGCTTTAAAAGAAAATCCGAGATTGAGGAGATTCTTGCGGCGGCGTTGTTGGGTCGCTGGAACCATCCCCTATTCTAGTTTTAAAATAGTTTATTCAATTATTTGTACTAGTTTTTTTTTTTGCATATGGAATTTCATTTTCTGTAAATATGAGTTTGAGTTTGGTACCGGGAGTTGCACGCCGTCGCATGGAGTTCTGATGTGCTCGGCAATGACGGTTTGAGAGTGATAAGTGGGACAGAGTGGAAAAAAGAGTTAAGAGTGGATAATATATGAAAGAGTGTATAATAATCGGTGGAAGACTGGATAATCAGTAGGATAGTTGTGTCTGTTAGTAGACTTGAGTTCCAGTTGATAAGGGAGAACAATTATTTGGTGATTTTGTGTATTTTTTATTAATTTGGATTGATTTGAACTAAATTTTTGGTAAGGATTGAGTAGCGGTTTAAGATTGGATAATAGATCGACCTCCCTTAACTGAACTTACGGCTCAGTAGAAAAAATTGGGAATTTACCAAAGCTTGTTTTTTATGTCGATTTTAATGCCGTTTTTGGAATTAATAAGAAAAAATTAAACTGATTAAATATAAAATGTTGAACAAAGATTTCGAATACCTCCTTTACAAAATTTCGACAAAGCCACAAGTATTAATTTCTTATTTAATCCGCATAATGCTGCTGTTGCAAACTTTTCTACATCTTATCAGACTTTGTGAACATTTTGATTTTTTTAAAATGTTTTGGCACTGCATACTACGTATTTTTTAAATTAGTTTAACTTAGTTTTCAATTAGATTTTCTGGATAAATATTGAGTATTTTTTGGCATTAGGATTATATTAGGTAGCCATATGAAAATATTCTGCATATCAAAGCTACTAAAAAAAATTGTTTGTCTTCAAATGTGAAAAATGTGTTTTGTAAAAATGTGAAATGCTAAGATCTGATTTTAATGAAGAAAGAACAAAAGTCAAGTAAATAATTTTAGTTAATATCAAGTTCATTTAGTCCATTTTTTTAAAGATACAAAGTACTCATTTCGTAGCATTTTTCAACTTATCGGTTTTTAAAAAAAATTTTAATCAAATGGAAATTAAAAAATCAACGACCAGAGTTTTGTGAATAAATTACTTCTCATCACTTTTCTTTATCTAAATTAGTTAAAAATGACTAATTAAAAAGAAAAAAGTAATGACTAGTGAAAGTTCTTTTAAATTTAACGTTTAAATTATGTTATGAAATGAATGAATCAGTGAAATTATTTGGAATTTACATTAATAATTAACCAAACTCCAAATTAAAATGATTAAAGAGTCCTAATACAATCCTGATTTATTTATTTGGTATAGACACTGTCTTAATTTCGATTAATTTGTCATTGTCAGCACACATTTGAATTAATTTGTATTGATTTGTATCAGTTGAAACTACTTTAAATTAATGTACATTAATTTGTACGAATCTGTACCAAGTAGACTCTATTATCCACTCTTCGCTGGTCTTCATATTTTACCCCAGTTTTCTAAAATCTAACAATTTTTTCCTTTATATACAGAATGTCATTTGTGAATAGATTGTTAGACCCTCAACCCAGAAAAAAGAGTTTTTAGTTCAATTAATAAGATGGAATTCCGCTTTAGGATTTGTTGTCGGATATAGTAATGATCTTGATCAATGATAAATTCTTTTCTTGAATTTGTTTTTCTTTCATGATTAATTTGACTTGCGATCGAACAGACTTTTTGTTCTCTATAATTAAAATTTAAGTGTTTGATCTTTGAAGTCGAAAAATATAAAAAAAATATACACATATATACTAATTTGTTCAATGCAGTCTTTGGAAATTTTCAGTTTTTCGAGGTTATTCGGGGATTTTAGTGGATAATACAATTTAAAAAATTAAAATTTTTTTATTTTCCAATCGCTTAAATTAATAAAACAATTTTAATCCAAATTATTGAATAAATAATATTATAAGAATTTGAAGATTTTTCTATCAAAGAATTCCTCTTTCTATAAAGCTCGAAAAGTTTCTTGCAGTGAAGAACTTTTTTTCTGGGTTAAAATAAAAACTACTTAAAATAGTCAAGACCCACACGAAGCGACTGATGATCGTCTGAAGTAAAATATAAATGATAGTACAGTAGGTAAAAACGAATTGAATTAATTTCAATTTTAATTTTGTCGACGCACACATAAAACTCCCGTTTACAATGACAATTGATTAAACGTAAAATAGCAGCAAGATCGATAGACCTGGTATAAGAACCGGTTAAACAACTCTTTTTTTCTTTCTTTTTTTTTGTAAATTGAAATTAGCTCTCCTGCATTGTGAAGAATTATTTCCTGTCGACAAAAGCAACATAAAGGCTAGCCGCAGTCCCGAAATTTAAATAGAGGAAAGCTGACACTGTCCAGTCTGAAACATCTTTTTTCATTCGTGTAAACTTCGCAACTTCTCGCCATCATCCATCACTTTTTTTTTATTCGATACAATCTTTACTAGTCTTTCTTATAGTTTCGAAATTAAGGACACGAGAGACTTTTTTTCATTTGCTTTTTTCAATGCTATTTTCCACCATTTAAGAATGACTCCTTTTAACTTAAACATTTGAATACATCTCTACTTATATCTTAAATAATTACAAAGACGTGTTTATTAGTGGAGAGTTAGGTATATAACTATAAATCAACGATCCTCTTAAGATTGGATAGATCGAATCAAAAATCTTTTCATACCGGTTCAATACACGTGACGTTATGTGAGCATAAAACCTGTCGGTTGCCACTGAATCGGGAAAATTTATTATAATATCGAGTACCTGTTGCACATTCAAAGCTGCCTACTGTTAGCAAACAGAAATCATCTTGCGTTCCCAAGGTAAACTCCACCGTACAAATAACCGATCTTGTATCCATGATAAACTTTGATAACCCTTTTATCTATTTTTTGATCATCAGTCTTCGTGTGAGTCCTTTTACCGAATGGGCTAATAACGATTTAACATAATTTAGAAGTTAAGGGTGTCTGGTGGTAGGCTTGTGATTCCATACAATCAAAACCTTTATATTATAACTATTTCTTAACCATTTTTATAATTCTCTACAAAATTTAAATCCAAGAGTAACTTTCATTTATTTTTTTCTATTAAAAAAATATACATTTTTACAATGTGGATTTTATAGTATGAATTCGCACGCCTACCAATCGAAGGAGTACAAATAGAATGAATTGCACATGCACGAACATTGCACAATTAATTACTTCTTAATGGAAAATAACGGTCTCTTCTGGAATGATCAGCATGAGAACTTTATAACATGACTACATTTAAGACTTTGTGAGAATCCTTTCCTTCGGGTCGCACAAACCTTTACGAACCAATGTTCATTTCACTTTTAACACAGTCTCGAATTTCAACTTATATACATATTCCAAAATCTATAAAAAAGTTAAAGAAATATTTCAAAAAGAGAAACACTAAGAGAGATCCGTGATTTTCTTCCATGACATGAGTGAGAGTCACCCTAAATTTTTTTCATGTCAGACAATTACCTTTCACCATCTGCTCTAAACTTTTTCATTAAATTGAATCTTTTTATTAATCTACTGAATTGACTTCCTCAGATTTTAGCAGTGCACCAAAATTACTTCCTCCCTAAATTAATCGCATAGTCTATAAAAATGGTAATAACTTCTTCAAGAGAAATTTCCCCCCTCTGTGTATTCTTCGAGTAACTACTATTTTTTAAATAATTTAAGGTGGCTCTCTGAATTTCAATCTTTTAAAAATCTTCAATTTTGAATTCGCGACTAGAAGTTATTTTTAACAAAAAATAAATCTTCGATGGTGGTTACTAATGGATACATTGTATGTAATGGCGGTGGTCTTGTTTTCTGTTCTGTTGTAGATGTGGGTGGCGGTGAGCGGGAGCTCTGAACCTCCTGCCTTCACGCACACAAAAAATGCACTCTTCTCTGATCTCCCTAATTTCCCCGCAAGTCAAATTAAGAAAAAGAGTCAAAGTAGGAAAACAAGTCAAATTAAGAAAATCAAGTCAAAGAAAAAAATTGAAGAAAAGTTCAATTCTAAATCTAATTTTTGCGATACCGCCGCTTCGATTCCGCCCACACCCCTCCCAGCATGCCCCTCTGCACTTTATACTAACACGCACTCTCAATATATGAATGAAGAAAAAAAAGAGTGAAAGAGAAAGTGAAACTGTTTCCCCAAGATGAGTACAGACAGCACACATCCTCACCTTCCAATTTCGACGATCTCTGTTCCAGGAGCATACACTCCGTTCCCTACAAGGGCTCCAACGGCTACTCAAATGGCTATTCGAATGGCTACTCTAGGTACTAGAAGCCATCCAGCCATCCCAACAACTCCGTAGATTTGTTTTTTCAATATGTAGATTTTTAAATATCCTAACCCCTCTTCCCTCAATCCCTAATCCTTAATCCTTTATTCCACTTTCCCAACAATCCCTTTAGTCAGACGCGCAAAAATGCAAAAAAACTAAACAAAAAACAGATCTGCCTCAAAAGAGGTTGTTCCAAATCGAGCGCTCTTGCTAGTCCAGCAGTCCTTCATTTGTTTGTGATCCTTTTCTTGGAATCATCCTTAATTTTTGAGTCATTATTATTTTTTGAGTAATCCATTCATATCCTTATCCTATTTTTCTCCTATTATCCCTAAATATCATCCATCTGCTACACCGATCCTCCGCTTCGTACCAGATTTATCTAATGCCGAACCCTTTACGAGTCCCGGAACTCGATGCAGCGAGGTTCGACCTTCATGGAGTCGTGCAACATCCAACAGCTGAGTTCACCGTAAACGCGGTACGAACAGACATCCGGAGGAGAAAAGAAGAGACTGAAGATACTTTTCCTAAAGGGCGATTTTCTGTTTGTAAAACTGCGAATCAGTTCTCTTTCTGGGGAGCTTGATCCTGAAAGACATTCCATCAAGATTCGTCACTTGTTACTATTTTGTAAATTAAATTTTTTTCGAAACGTAAATGTAAAAAATTCCATGTCGTATAGAGAATTGGAGAGGATGAGCTTCGTTTTTAAGTTCACTCAATCAGGTGTTTTATTTAATACGTTTCGGGTATTTTCTTTCTTCACCATGTTTGATAGACCTATGGTGCCATCTTTAGATCAGTTGATAACATTACTTATTTTTGGCAACACCGTTGGTACGATTTTAAAATGATTATGGATCCACTTTCTGATGCTGAAAATAAGATTTTTAACAGTGTTCTGATATCATCAGTTATGTTATCATCTGGACCACCGATAAAAACTATTTATTCACAAAAATTATTGTCCTGAAACTTGCTGTTAGCAAAAATTCACTTGAAGGAAGACGGAACCTATTTCTTGACTAAGACACATTAGTTTGGAATTCTACTGGTAACCAGAGCAATATTTCATCATCTGAAGAGAGTGGACTACTTGGACATCCTGGAATATCTGTAAACGAAGCTGACAAACTCATCACCATATACTGAATTTGTACTAAATCCCACTTTCACTAATCTAGAAATTGGCACCATCAACTTTTAATCAAGGGAATTACATTTTATTGCTATAAAATCAGGACAGTCTTCCCCGACTTCACGTACTCATCATCTTAAATCCTCATCGGCAAAAGCAAGACCATTTGGGCCAACTAGACCATCTATAATTAAATCTAGGATACCTTGCATCATTTACCATCTATCGTCAAACAAAGGAGCAACCCAATTTATAGCTATCAGCATATTTTTTTAATGATTATTCTACTCGGTATTCCAAATCACCATGTGGATAAGCCAGAATATCTAAAATTAAGGAAAATTTTGTTTAGTTAAAATTTAATCGTCTAAAACTGAATCTGAGCAACCATCACTTTGGAATCATCGTCACCATCCTTAAAGAAACAACGCAATTTTTGACTTCCAAAGAAGATCTATCCTAATTTCCTACTATCCAGTAGTGAAAAATACCATCTATACCAGCCCGACCATCTCTAATTAAGACCGAGTTTGCATTTTTGAACTTGGTACCATCGACTATAGGAACAACAGCTACAGAAACCAATTCTTAACGATGAGAACAACTACTCTGAACAAATTTGCTATTCATCACTTAAAATACTATATTTGACAACTATATCATCTCTTTCAGACCTTGAAAACTTGGTCTAATTTCAATTGAACAAAGAAATCTCTTCCTTTACAAAATTGTAGATCTTCTTTGTATTAAAAAGGGGTGGTAACAAAAAGGCTTGGTACTCCTCCAGGCTGATGTCCTAAATTGGACTACATAATAATGGCCTCCTGGAGATGGTGAACAAGCTACCGAAGTATAGTGAAGTTTGCTACTGTGGACCACGCCCAGGCCCCGGGCGACATCCTCTTCTGTACCCAACCATCTATCGGAAGCTGGGGCTACCTAAAGTGGAAACAAATGGGGTAAGAGATGCTGATGTAGGAAACAAAGCCGCGAATAAATTTATCCCTCGTTCTTCGGTACCAGCTGACCTTGGACACCGGGAAAGTCGATGTCGAGATACACATGTCGAAAGCTAAGCATGTCTCATGGCTTCCAATGGATTTAACCGCAAGCAGAGTGTCACTTCAATTTCGGCCGGTCTCCACAAACTGACGAGCACCAGGATCGGCGTAGACATCGAGCTCGATCAAGCGGAATGGCACAAATAATTAATTGCATTTATAAGCTCGAACAAGAACGAATGGGTCCGATCATGTTCGCAGTAGGTCCTCCCCGATTCTCTTGCGACATTTTAGCGATCGTTTCGTCGACCCACCCGGTCTCTGACCTCCACGATTCGACCCCCCCCCCCCCCAAGGCGCCAATATCTGGATAAAGTTTTAATTTTTTTTAAAAATTATTTATTTCTTTTTTTGAGTTGTAGTCAGCACCGGATTTAAGGAACCAAATTAATTTTGTTGGCCCTCCCACTGTCACGTGGAAAGTGAACAAGATTCAAAGTGCAAAACCGGTTCCTTTTCTACTTTTTCACCCTTTCTGTTCTCGATCAGAATAATCCAACAGGAAGGGGAAAAAATGGTGTCTTATTTATTTCTGATCTTACGTCGATTTTTCTTCATGCTTTCCTTAGCATCGAGGAATAAAAATTTAGGACATTTTAAAAATTTTATGCTATTTAAGAAGTTTTCTCGTACTGAAACACAGAATCGTAAGAATGAGCAAATTTAAAATTTAAATTAAAAAATTCATGCAAAATTGTAAAAGAGTCAAATATGTAATGTCTTTCCTAATACAATGCCAAAATCAGACTTTTCCTTAAACTATTGAATTTATTGTCAACTATTTTAAACTTGGAAATGTTTCAATTTGGCTAACAGAGGCATAATCAATTGGAGAAGCAGCTATGGCGTCTCGAGGTTATCGAGACAAAAGCTTATAAGTTTGCTTGCCTTACTCGTAACACGCTTTCGGTCTAATTTGCAAATAATAAAAATGTGATCAAAAATCGTAGGATTTATTTTTCGTTAATGCGAAAAATATGTAAGTCGCTTTCTTTTCTGAGAAATCTTGAACTTCCAAAAAAATGAGACTGCAGTCGCGCTTTGTAAATAGCTTAACGTATTACTGTGTTTTTAATATTATTTTTAATAATTATTATTATATTATAAATATTACGAGCATTACGAATATTATATTATTATTATTATTATTATTATTTTATAAAGTAATAGGGATTAGTCATTTTAGCACTCGATAGGCCGCTCGATCATACCGAGTTGTACCCTAGTGTACCTAGTACTAGGAGTGATAATAATTTTATTAATTACAATTGTACATCTATTTTCACGTAAATGTCACTTTAGCATTACCACGAGCCAATTAGAAATTCAGAGTGAGCGCACGTGCTGTGTGATGATGTTTCGTTGATCTTTAAAAAAGAAAAAACGAATGTCCGCGTGTGTTTTTGGTTCGTCGTTGTATATTGCGGTTGCGTTCAGTACCAACCTGTCAATAAATTTGACCAGTCGTACAAGAAATTGACGTTCATTTTATTTTTACCTATCCTTTTCATTATTCTCCTTTAACATTCCTTTCATCTTCACATACTATTATTTATTAATTCTCGTATTTAAAAAAAATCATTGAGAAAACTATAATCAGTTTTCGATTATCTGCTAGAAAATATTAAAATTATAAAATAGGCTTTTTTCATGTTCAGAAAATATTAAAGAATTCAGAAGAATTAATAAGCAAATCATGGTTTTATGAGAAGATCACCTAAAAGTCTGCTTTGATTAAGATTTATAACTATGTTTATTATTAAGAATTTAATCTTTATTTTCAAATCCTTTAAAAGTATCTTTCAACTACTTTCCACTTTTAAGTGAAAATTACGATATTTAAGTCTCAAGATTAAAACCATAATCAATCAATAAAAGTCTTTCAGGTAAGTAGTTCATTGTGAATTTAAGTTAAAGTTTAAAATTAAATATTTATTTTTTAAACGGTTGTTATTCGACTTTATATATTTAGAATGTTTGTCAATTAAAAATTGCATAACAATAATAATATCAATACTTACTTTAATATCAAGGGATTCAAAAATACAGTATTTCTCTGATAATAAGAGATAGCTTTTTCTAAATTGATTTATGAGATAAAAACAATTTTAACTACAGGCAGCATTTAAAAAAATAAAATATCATTTCTTTTTCGTTTAATACAATTATAATTTTATTTCATCATTGCACCATGCTTACATTTTTTCAGACTCACAACAATTTTAAACCATGGAACATCGACTTAGTAACTGGACTTAAAAATTAGTTGAATTTCAGAAAATATTTTTTATGATTCTATAAAAAAAACATTTAAACCTTCAGAATAATAATTATTTTACTAATAAATTCAAACAAAGGAAAAGTTACGTGCCAAACTGGAAATAGAAGAGTTTTAGAAAATGTTTTCCTTAAAAAATAGGACGTCATTTTTAATACATTTACCCACTTTTCAAAAATTGGCAAGAAGCAACTGTATGCAAAAATTTAATTGCAAAAAACATTGTTAGAATAAATGTTTTCTATACAATTGAAGATTTTTTCGTTAAAAATAATGTTTTTTATTTGAAACGGCATGACTAGTAATATTATTTTGATTCTTAAAATAATGAAACAAATATTTTTCTCAGAGGTCTGATTTTTGGCACGAAAACCACTACGGTGAGCCTAAATCATTTTCCACCTGAAAGTTCTTGCACTCGAGTCTTTTTTATTTTTGTTTGTTTGTGACTGAATTTGTATGCTGCAATTAAAACTGTGTAAAAGCTTAGAATAATAGAATGGGATAAATTAAAAACTGTGCGTTTTATTAAGGTTTTTGTACAGCAGGAAAGGTTATTTGTAATTCTTACCTTTTAAACGTTATAAACATTTAAATAATAATGTTCCATAATGGAAACAGAATTACAATGTATTGTAATAGAATTGGAGACATTGAAAAATGTCTTCTTTTCTCAGTTGTTTATTTGTTGTGAACAGTTTTTAAACATTTTAAATTTTTAAATAAAAAAAAGTATGGAGTCCTTTTTGAAATAAGTCAAATTAAATTCTTTATATCACATATTACAGATATTTTACATTATTTTTCAAGAAATGTTTTGTTCTATAAAAATCTGAGAAAAAACTGTTATAAAAGAATTGGAAAATTGAAAACTGTGTGTCTTTATGGAGGTTTCTATATTCCAGAAAAGTAGCAGTTAGTATATGATTGTGGTTATTGAAGATTTTTTGCAGTGGACTTTTCTTTATTGTTTATTAATTTCGACATATGTAAAATTCAATTCTATTTTTACAAATAATGTTTGTTTATTTCACAAAAGAAACTCTGTAGGATGGGGAGTTATTATCTTTCAAAGTATTTCGTAATCTTCTTTCAATTTCCTCTTAGACGTCATACTAAACAAACTAAACTAAAAACAATTTTAAAATTCGAACAAGATTTTTTTGACTTAATGACAATTTTGAATTATCACCAAGATTTTAAATTTAATTTTAAAATATTCATAAATCATCAGCAAGATA
The DNA here is from genome assembly GCF_010883055.1 of Belonocnema kinseyi. NCBI lineage: Eukaryota > Metazoa > Arthropoda > Insecta > Hymenoptera > Cynipidae > Belonocnema > Belonocnema kinseyi. The sequence continues at coordinate 74,054,974 of NC_046666.1, read as the reverse complement.
CTTTCAATAAAGAAACATTGGGTTCAACAAATTTAAGGTTAACAATATGACCCAAATAGGTCGATCTAAACTATCGTACAAACTAAAAAGATACATAAGTGACATTGCTGCTTAGGTCGACTTTTTCATTGCCAAGTTTAAAAGAATCACTCTAAGCGGCAATGTCACTTACGTATCTTTTTAGTTTGTAGGGCAGTAAAAGTAAGTGACTTCGACGTGTCCAAATGATAAGGTACTATCTCGGGGAGGCCAAATGAGAAGGTGCTAACTCTCAGATACATACACTGAGAGAAGTATTTAGTGTACACTACTAAGTCATTAGTCAAAGCTACTGCACCGTTTAGTAAAATATGGACGGACTAGATATTTAGTGGAATGGACTAAACATCCGTTTAGTCAGCCCCACTAGATAGCGTTGAGTAGCCTTTACTGAATGATTCGTAGTACGCATTAGTCCTGTTTAGTAGATCACACTGTACGCTTTGCCGTTTATACTATCCCTGTTTAGTAGCCTCTACTGAACGATTCGTAGCACGCACTAATCCTGTTTAGTAGGTTCCACTGCACGCTTTGTCATTTATACTAATTCTGTTTCGTAGGTTTTATTAATCCAGCATACTGTTTAGTAGCTGCTACCACACGATCAATGAATTTTACTAGCTTTAAAATACCACATTAATAATATTGAGAACATCAGCACCCTCAACTTTGTAGCAACTTTTAATTTGGTCTCCACGAATTAGCACCTTTTCCTTTGCTTTCTCTAAAATGAATCCTTGTCATTTAGACACGTCAACTTTGAAATATTTTGGAACTTTTCCTACAAATCATGAACCTGTGATATTTTTCTTGAAAAATGCTATTATTTATTCAATAACGTATGGTTATTTCTGAGTATCTACAAAACTAAAAAAATAAAATACGTAAAAGAAAATTTTTTTTTTCATGCAGAGTGAACTGATATGACTCTTAAAGGGTTTAATTTTCATAAAAATTTTAAGAAAGTAACCAAAATTTGTTTTTAGTATTAAAATTAATTAAGTTTGTCGCTCCGTTCATAAGTTCTCTGCAATTTATAAATATTTTTATTGAAGAAACTTTTCCTCGAATATAAGACTCGCGATCAATGTGAAATTGGGAGATCATATTCATACAACGATTGAAAGTAAGTTTTGGCAATTACATTAAATTCTGGCGATTAATTTCGGTAAGATTACTTCGATGGGTTCTACGAATAATATGCTATCGTTTCGTTACCATTATGAATTAGGCCATCTTCATTTTTTATGAAATTTAGTAAACACGTAGACGTGTTAAGAGAAATAAAAATCTATAAAAATGTCTTGTTTTGAATGTTATGGGAGCCTAAATTACATTACAAACTGTAATAAAAAATACTGGAGTTTTGAATTCGTATGAAATATTTCGAAAAATAATATGTTATTTATTCCTCCTAAAAACTTAGCTCAATGAAGTTAGCCTAATTCTTATCTATAGCGGAAAATAGCCTAATATTCGCAGAGCCCGTGGATATAAAAATTTGGATTTTTTTGTAAATCACAGTCCAAAATTTTAACGAACTTGGAGAGTACGTGTTAATTTTCAATACCTCCCAATTCTCAAAATTTGAATAAAATCTGATAATTGGAAGTTAAAGGTTGAACTATTCCCTTTTTAATAAGGTTTTGGTTCCATTCGTTTTAAATAATTGTATGTATAAAAAATGTTTTAATAAATCATTTTCTCTTCTCGACCTGAATTATTCATAATAAAACACTCATAATTAATTTTGTTTATTTAGACCTCTTATCTCAAAATTTTAATCTGGAATCCAGTTCAAGTTCCATAACTCCTAGAACAACATGTTTTGGCTTGTATGTACAAGTCGAAGGTAAATTTTGCAAGATTGCTGCCACAGATGTTGCAGTCCAGTTGAGGAATGAGGAAAAGACAAAAAATGTAGAAGGAAAATTTAATGTCCTTGTTAAAGCTGCTGAAAAAGTAGGTTATACTTCAGAGTTTACACCTTACTGGTAGGTATGTGCGCACCAAGAGGAGTTCACGCGTAAGAACGGTACAGCTTGTTCAGCGAGTCGCGCCGGATCAGTGTCGCATGCAAATTACTTGCGATCAAAAATTTTATGCTGCATTCTGTTACTATCACGTTTATGCAAATAGCTACGGCTACCTTTTCATGAGTATGACCGAAAAACTTGTTTCGCATTTATTGGACTTTATGTTTGGCGGTCTTTTTACCGTTTGGCAAGCATGACTTTGAATTACGCAAGTTTATCAAAATTTCAAGAGTCTAGCGGAAATATCTTTCCGAATACCGTTTCTAATGTCAACAAAAAATCAAGGAAAATTATTTAGAAAGAGACAAGTTCTATTTCATATCAGGCTGGTTCTATACTTCAAGTCGCAGAATCTCTCAGCGATGCAAAATCACAATTTAAAAATAAGGAAATTCCATTTCTGAAGTGACACGTTGCTGATTTAACTATATAAAAATTTGTATAGAAAAAGATATCCAGTTTCGAAGAAATAGATGTGGCGCAGTTCACCATCTCCAAATGACAAATAGTCGAGCATTGGTCACAAACCGAAACAGGCTCGGCTGCGGATTGCATTGAAAAATGTAATAATTGGATTGAATAAAACATAATTCCGTGATATTGAGTTTCTGAATGCGGACGAAAAAACTTTGATCTTAAAAAGATAGCCAATTCCGAGCCAATCGTTCAAGAATTTCCAGGTTACAATTTGATAGGTTATGAAAGTCGGGTTTCGGTATAAAATACAAACAGAATTTTCTATTTTTTACAAAAATGAAAATTTGCTTCCGAAATATGTGTGTATGGGCAATTTCTACAAAACTTTTAGATTTGCAACTAAAAAAAAGTTTATTTTTTTACAGCACATTTTTCATATTTGGTACACACACTGCCACCCTCAAGAACTAATAAAAACTGTATGCGTGATTGATTTTTACCTGACGGCGTGGATATTACGCTTTAAATATCATCTTTATTGTGCGAAATTAGTGCAAAATTATACATCTCAGAGTGTACTTTTTATCGTGAAGAATAGAAATTTATTTGCTTCAAATATCAATTTCTTTTAATGTAAGATTAATGCCGTATTTTTCTTCATGAAAGTTACTCCATATATAGTTTATTTCGTAACTGCGACTTCATTTATACAATGTTTATTTTGAATGTACTTCATGTAAAACTGAAATTGTCATATCGATTGCGTTTTTGGACAAAATTTTTAAACTGTTCTAATTAACTAACAAAAGAAGTAAAATAATCTGGGTGGTCGCGATCAATTCGTCTTCATAAGAGAAACGAACTTAAAGATGAGAAATAAACAAATTTTGACGGCGTAAATTTCTTAGAACAAAATAGTACAAAATTAAATAATTAATGAAAGTTGGTCACATGTTTTCCATGGTCATGTATAGTTTGTAGAATAATAGCACATCTGTGAGATTTGAAGCTTCATTTCACATATATACCTTCTATTTTTTCCAATCATTGATACATCAAAATAGTTGAAGGCGCTCCTACAACAATTTGAAGATCTTTCAAAACTAACTGTGTGGCAAGCCTATTTTTAACATTTTCGTATTCTAATGATTTTCTGACTTCACAGATAGCTCAAATTTTTTTCAAAGCCCATGGAAAACGTTTTTTTTGTCATACCTGCCACTAAAAACGATCATATTATAGTTAAATAAATATATATATTTGTTCGGTTCGGTTTTGATTCCTTTAGAATCAAACCGAATGGCCTATGACAAAGCCACCGAACGCGTCCTCGGGTTGCGGATAGAGGGTCCCTGTACCAAGGGTTTCTGCTGAATATAGTTACAAAAATAAATAGGGAGTCACGGACAATTGTCCAGGGGTGGTCCCGAAGGAATTAACCCCCAAGCGGAGGTGTGAAAACCGTGCCGAAAGTTGAATGGCACCTGGGTGAGGTGTCTAGAACGGTGACTCTGGGATACCGGGCGACCTCTCAGAGTACGCAGCCTTATCCTTGCATACGGGGCTCTACAAGGATGGACGAACCCCTTTCCCTAGCTTCTCGTGGAACAACAATGACAACACAAAACATAGTTGTAGTAAGTGCGGTTCAAAACAACAGAACGCGCAGGGCTCCCGACAATGGGTCGGTCAACAATGCCGACCAATCTAGAGCTGGGGGAGCCAATGAAAATGAATTCAATGCGATGGATCGGCGGGATCTCATGATCTTTGGGTGGACGGAGCAACTGAATCACGACTTGCTAGACTGCTACGATGCGAGTGTGGCCCGTGAACGGGGTTACATGGCACGGCTGCATGCTCTGTGGTGCGAGAAACACCCGGAGCTATCCCACTTTTCGCAGCAACGTCTGCGAAACCATGCTGAACTACTCCGTAAAAGGGGCTATGTAAGCGGAACGCCTCCTCTACCACAGCTAGAACAAGCCGGCAACAAAGAAAGAGAGGCGACACTAAGACCAACCGCGGGCAGGCATCCAATAGATGAAGAGCGATGCTTTACGACCCGCAGAAACATCCACACCAAGATTTCTCTCAAGCCTAAAGCTCTGGCTGAAATGGATGACGAGCTTCGTGGACATTTTTCCGGTGAATCCGACCTCTGGACTATCAATTATTGTGTGTATAATGCAGCGATAGCTTTGGCCGATGCGAACCGTAAAACAAAACCAACGGCTGATCATAAGACCAAAAGACGAATGCATCAACTTGCCATAAAGATAGGCTGGGCAAGACAGTACGCGTCCTGCATTCAGTGTGTGATTGACTACATCGCATCTGGCAGGAATTTTACCGCCAAGGTTCGAAAGTTCGCGTGCGAACTCCGGACCCGTTATCACACACTTAACAAGTCAAAGCTGCTGACCATCAGGTAGCATATTGTTGAGAGAATCCGGATACTATCTGACGCTAAGAGAAGTCTAGAGCGGAGGGAGAGATGGGTCAGAGAAAATCAACAGTTTCTCT
>NC_046666.1:74047720-74049856 GCF_010883055.1 Belonocnema kinseyi | reverse complement strand
GCCTTTAATACAGGTATAACACCAATTTTTTAAGCAAAGCGTCAACGTAACCAAAGCTTCTTTAGAAATTATAATTCTTTTCTGAAATATAATAATTTTCTAATAAAAATGTCAATTTCCGACGAAAAACACTAGCACAATTCAAAATAGTAATATCTTGCAAATTTGATTATTTTTTATAAAAATTATTGGATCTAAGTCGAATGATTTTTATTTAAAAAGATCAATTTCAATTCAGGTGAAACATAAACAGATAATCTAAGCATTTTAAAAAATGTTTAATATTATTTAAAATCTAATATTTTTATATTAAAAATAACAATAATTTCCGACGAAAGACACTACCATAATTTCACATTTTTATTCAATATTAATCTTCGTAGGAATCTAATAATTTTTTTTTTTAAATAACAGATTTACTTTGTAAAACTTTAAAGTAACCTGAACCTGCTCAAAAACTTGCAAATAATATTTGAAGTCTAATTATTTTTAAGGAAAAATAGTACCATAATAGAACAGAATCTTGTTTCAAATTAATAATAGAAATATAATAATTTTCGTTAAAAATAAGTAATTTTCTGTAAAAACGCTCACAACCTGAAACCGTTAAAAAATTATGAACCTTGTTCGAACTATAATTCTTTTTGTTTTAAAGTACCATCTTTTAAGTAAACACAAACAAAAATGCAAAACGTGAATTTTTGAAAACTGTTGTAATCTTTGAAATCTAATAATTTCTTATCAAAAATACTTATTTTCGGGGGAAAAGTTAACACAGCCTAAACTTTTTATAAATTCAAAGTCTTCTTCGTACATTTATACTTTTATATTAAAATCATTTTTCAAAAATAATAATTTGGAGCGAAAAGCACTAACATAAAACATGTATAATACTTTAAATTATTTATTAGATAGTTTTAGAAGTTTTAGTTTAACTGTGGAGATATATTTAAACCCAAGCAAAAAACCCACATTGAAATCCACGCGAAATTGCACGTGGCAGTTATACATGGAATTTCACGTGGAGTTTCATTCGGAACATTAAAAATAATTTTTCAATTGCTAATATATCGTAAAACGTAAGAGAGCCGCAAAAACTATAGCTATTTTAGAATTTGAGAACCTCGTATGTTATGTTGTTATGACTCGTTAAATCGCGCGGAAAGTCACGTTGAAATTCGCTTGGAATTCCTAGGGAATTTCCACGTGAATTATTTCCATTTACCAGTAGACTTTCACGTGGAACTGCACACTTCACCCCACGTGGAATTCCTTAATCCACGCGGAATTCTACGTGGTTTTCCACGGAGAATTCGACTTGGTTTTCCACGGGGAATTCGACTTGGATTTTTACGTAGATTTTTTCTCCTGGGAAAGCATAAATTTGAAATAGAAATCAACTTTAACAAATAATTAGCCAATCAGGTTTTAAACAACAATGATTGCGAGATTTTCGAGACATATCGTTACACCACTTTTTTAGATAGGGTATTTTTGCAAATGTGTGAGTAAGTTTTTGCGCAAATAAAGTTTTTATATTTTCCAACAAGCCGCTGACATTTATTTTTATTTTTAACACTTAAAAAAATTTTCGATGGATTTCTGAAGAGGCAGGTAAAACTCACCTGTTTCGGGAAAGAAATTTAGCATGCCTAAATAAGATCAAAATCTGAAAGGTGCCAAAATTATTCCAAAAATGGGTCATATATTTCTTTTTATATAAATTAATAAATAAATTTTAGTTAAATTTTAGATAAAATGTTAGCTTATATCATACGAGGGTAGTTCAATAAGTCCTTAGAATGACCAATAGATCGCGCGCGAATCGCTCAAAATCATCTTTTTTCAGTCAGCACCACTCCCGACTAGATATATGGTGCAGTCACAGTCTACATCTTCTGAGTTTACGTGTTTTTATAACCAATTGAAAAAAAAAATTGTTCGTTAAGAAAAATGGAAAAACGAGTTCAGAGCGGTAATCAAACATTTTCATTTAAAGGGTTTAACTCCATATGAGATAAAAAATGAATCGGGCTCAGTTCATGGCACATCTGCCCCTGCCTTAGCAACGGTTTATAACTGGGTAAATGAATTTAAGCGTGGTCGTACATCAGTAAGTGACGAACCACGTTCAGG
>NC_046666.1:74018520-74047620 GCF_010883055.1 Belonocnema kinseyi | reverse complement strand
ACCAAAATCATTATAATTTGAACAATTTTCAAAATCTTTCAACAATTTTGTATTATATTAGTGTTTTTAGTTGGAAATTAGTATTTTTAACAAAACACAATTATATGTCAAAGAAGATTCACAACTGCGTTTATTAATTTTAGGTTATGCTGGTATTTTATACCGGAGATCGGTATTTCAGGTAAAAAAATGATTACAGTTCAAATAAGATTAGAACATTTTGTTCAGTTGTAGACCAGATTTGCGATTTTCATCGGAAATATCGATATAGATTTCAAAGAAGATTTACAATTTTTGAACAATTTGTTTTAAACAATTTGTGGGAAAAATTTGTTCTTAACTTGTGTTAGTTTTTTTCATCGCAAATTTTAATTTTAGAAATATACTTCAAAGAAGATTGGCATTTCTTTTAATTATTTTTGCAATAATTTTAGTATTTTCCAGCAAATATAATTTCAGAATTTTTCTCGTAAACTTCGAAATATATCACACAAGTGCAATATATATTTGTAAAGAATTTTTCTAAATGTTCAAACATTCATCCTCCATTTATTGTTATTTTTCGTTGTTTCCGGGGCAGTTGCGTAACGGGGGGGGGGGTTGCCCCAGGCACAAAACACAGCTATGCCACTGTTCCCGAGAGGGGGTGGGGGGGGGGGAAGGTCTGACAAAAATAATTTGAATCTCTATATTTTCTGGAAGTCTTTGACATTTTGTTCAACCTGAACTTTCTTTAAATATATAATGTCTGTTTTTTTCAAATAAACGGATTTGAATACTAGAAACTTCATCAAGTTATTTGTCTTAAATCGGAAACATACCTGGTGACTAATTTCCTGTAAAAAACAATATATTTTATTGCTGAGAGATGTTGCGACTTGGAGTACAAAAGAGCCTTGAAGTATTAGAAACATAATTTTGTATTATCATTGAGGATTTTACAAACGAATGCATTTATAAAAATATTTATAAGAGTGCATAATAGGTACGAAATGATTGCTCCCTTATATAATGAAAGATTTATTATTATAACTTATTTAGTGCAAAGAAAAAAAATTATTGAATGGGAGTGAAGATAATACAACTACTTTAATTGCTTTAATGAGCTTCTACAATTCAAGAATTAACCTTGGAAACGACCAGTGCAGTTATATCAGTGATAAAAAATCTAACTTAGAGAAAGTCACCTTTTTATGTAAATATCTTCTGTAATTAATTTCTATTTTAATTTGTACTTATTCCAAAATATTTTACATGATTGAAAATTATCATATATAATAAAATCAATGTTTAACATGAAACTATCATTTCTGAGAAAATTGTTGCATTTATTAAATAAAGATTTGATTGAGTAAGTTATAGAAATTTCACTATAAGTTAAAATTATTGAATGGGAGTGGAGATACTACAAATTTAATTACCTTAGTAAATTATTCAATTTACTTTGATAAGGCCAACAGAGTTACGTAGATATACAGGGTGATTTTTTAAAATTGAAACTTTTGACTCATAAACATTGATTTGGCACTCTATAAAAAAATTCTATGAATCAAAAGTTTCAAGTTAAAAAAATCACCCTGTACATCAGTGAATACAAATTTAATGTGTAGAAAGAGACTTAGCATAATATAAATTAAACATTATTTTGTAAGAGTAAAGTTAAATTCACTTTTACTTACAGCTATTATTCAAATAAAATTTATTAATTTCAATAGTCTTTAAAACATTTTCAGCTGTTATATTGCCACAGTAAATACGAAAACATCAACATTTTACTGCAGTAAGAGTTACAAATATATGTACGTCATTGTTTAAGAATATAACTTTCTTGTAAGTTTCTAAATTTGAATATACATACTATAAATATATTTTAAATCCAAACTTTATACTCAAATATTCATGCGATATCTTAAATCTTCAGAAATAATAATTATTTTATATTATTTAAACATCCATTTTGTCATCAGTAATATTATGTAATATTAATATCATGACAAAAAAATGATACTATAGGATATCCCGATTATGTCCGAGTATATTAAGGGACACTGGTGATAAAAAATTCTAAAAATATATCTCGTGTCACGTTTTAAAATTTGCCAGGCGTCCCAAAAATATATATGGAATTAATATAAATATCCTAGGGTTGTCGATATTTCTATCTTCAAGAATATTCTGAAAATATTCCTTAGACATATCTAGAATATTTCCCGGACATCCTGGATATATATTTGATATCTTCTCCAATATATTTTTGATGTAGATTTTGTGTACTTGAATATCCAGCACGGATATTCATTCATGTGATATTTAAATCTTATTGCAGAATATTTATTAGATTTTTTAAGCTCAAGCCCGGATCTCATAGGCCATTTATATCTCTCTCAGAAAAAACTGAAGTTAACTTTTGTTGCATGTAAAATTTCCCGCTGTTAAAGTTTACATGCTATTTGGCGAAAGTTTATCCTTCCAAAAAATATTCTACCTGTAAATTTAGATATCTCATGAATACCCAGGCAAGAGATTAAAATAAAGATTACCTACGACGAAATTGAACATCCAAAGTGTCATGGATGTCCAGTACATTTTTATATTGGTGATTTGAATATCGAATAAATGTCCGGCTAAACATTTAAATGCCCCATGAATATCTCAGATATGAGAACATCAGATCGATATCATCAACGTGGATTTGAATATCCACTAATATCCAGGATAGGTCTTTGAATATCTAATCTATAAACTTCGGTAACATACGAAATTCCGGATATTTATGAAAAATAAAAATATATAGAAAAATATCTTTGGATATCAAACTATGTACAGCTCGGATATTTATCAGAGATTCGACTGATATCCATAATTTGATGAATTTATCTGTACAAAATTTCCTTAAGAATTCGAATTATATTCAGAGAAAATTAAACCCTGACTAGCTTTCTACACAAATTTGTGAGAAGTCTGGAGGAATATTGTGGAAGAAAGGCTTTGTCTACAGAAAGGTAAGCTTATTCACACCAGTCCGGGTAAACTTACCCAAAGTAAAAACCTATCTAAAGTTTCGCATTTTTAACTAATTTTTATTGCAATTATTTGAGTGATCCTTTAATGATCTATCAATAAAATTAATGCTCAATAGTGCGTGATAAAAATTATTATTATTAATATTATTAGGCCAAATCCCTTTTGGGTTAAGCGTGACTCATTCGGTTCTAGTTGGTGACAAGGGATTTCATATAAAAAAGCGGGTTGTACGAGGAGGTGCAAGGGGGGGGGGGAGTAGATTTTTATATTATTCTAGAATTCCCGTTTTGTTTATTTAAATGTCTTTCGTCTTTCGTCTCCGACGTTTCTCGCACCACTATACATTTTCTGATGGAAACTCTTATATTTTTATGGTTTTCCATATCAATCGTCATGTCCACCGCGTTCACACGTATAGCATTATATATTGCGATTTTAAGTTTATTTGTTATATGTTTTTTACTGACAATGACTCCTATACTGTCGATAACCTTTCTACCATGTTTTATACACCTGTCTATTTCTCCATCGATCTTTCCATGATGGGTAAATAAACTACCAAGATACACGTATCCACTTATGAACTTGTTCAATCCTCTAATCGTATAGGTCTAAGATAATATTGCACATTGTTTTCTCGCCCTTTCCTTCAAACACCATAACTTTTGTTTTATTTTCGTTAATTTTAAGGCCCATGTTCTTCACGCTATAGTAATCAGTCTGCTCAACGTTCTCTGCAAGCCTTCGATTGAATTTGTGAAAACAACCACATCATCTCTGCAAACGCTAACAACCCACGCACCTTCACTGTCCCAAGATCCGCAACTTCTTCGTCAAGGAGGGCCACTCTTAGAGACTTGTCCGTGAATACCATAAACATCTAATAAGAAGACATAAAGCATCCTTGCCAAACATTATGTGAAAAATGACTTTCGCGGATTCTATCAAATGTCGACGTTTTGAGACCCCCTGAGTATGAAAAAATGGTGTTTACGTCGGTGTCTGTTTGGCATCGTTGTCGTCATTGTCGCTGTTGTGGTTATAGTCTGTAAACATGGTAACATTTAAAGGAATTATCCGATTGGGGCTTTTTAAAATAAAATATAAAAAGTTGAAGAATTTGAAAGCTTTTGAGATCACTTTTTTTTATTTAAAAATGCTTTCAAAATATATTGATAGTAGACCAAAATACGAACAATTTATCTCCATTACTTTTTTTGATAAAACAAAATTAACAAAGTAATAGCATTTTCAAAATCCAAAAAACCGAGCGAAAATGAACATTCGAATCAATAAAAAGTGTGATATGGAAAAAAGTCGAGGAAAAAAAGTTATTTTTGCAAGGCCCTCCAAGACTGACCAAACAACTTTTTGAATTTTAATTTTAAAAGTCTAAAATTTAAATTTTCATCGAAAAAAGAACGACTGAAAAAGCAATTGCACATTTTTCAGGGATTAATTTTTTGTAGGATAAGTGGTTTTTGTTTTATTTTTGAAAAACAAAATTGTAAATACAAGAAATTATACTTGGAGTACAATGATATGAGTTACGAGATCAAGTGAGACCAAATTTATTTAACGAAAAAAGATTTTTAAAAATTGACGAATATTTGTTTGAAAGGAAGCGTAGTCCTCTTTTAATCGTAAAAAACAAGATTCAAAAATTTTTAAATTATAAAAGCAAGGCAATAAAAATAAGAATATTTCAATTTGCAGGCATATTATGAATTGTAATGATACCAATTTATTAAATGATACATGTTTCAGCGCAGATAAGAATAAAATGTAATGCAAAATAAGAAACAAATGTCAAAGTAATCGTGATAAATATAGAATTTGTACTTCATTTTGTATCTTTTTCCAGTCATTTGGAAATTCGCCTATCTCGATCCATACGAAAGTAGTCAACCAAAAGAACACTTTTGCTGTCCCAAAAAAAAAGTTGCCATAACCTTCCCGGCAGAGTGTACAACTTTGGCTTTTTTGGTAGCACTCTGTTTGGGAGTTTTCTACAGCATACGCTGCTGTTTGATTTCGAAGTTTGAATCATGGATCTAGGATTCGGTATGGTGAATTCTTGAAATATTTACACCTTCTGAGACTAAAAATTTGATTAGAGATCACACTAGACAATCGGACACGCTATTCAGGGGAAGCTCCGTGGTTAAAATGATACTGATAAGAGAAAACCGCTAATAACTATCTGGTAGAAATTCAGTGATGTACTGAAATCCAAACGAAAATATCCCCGTTAAACTTTTCCCTGTGCCGACCTTTTCCCACTAATATATAAGATTTCGGAACTTATTGTAACAACTCTCGCCTTACTTAGTGTCCACAGCAACATCAATGTACCCTCGTCTTGATTATTTTGTGAGACTCAAAAATGATTTGAAAAAGAACAATAATAAGCATTGTTCTATGTGCCACAACAAGGAGTATTCCAAGCATATTCAAAGCACTGTAAATCGCTAAGTTTTCAATGAAAATGATATCTTCGCACTTCAGGAATATTTCATTCCTAAGCTAAGTCCTGTGCTAATGTCAACCGCCTGTTTTGAACTGTTCTAGACTCTCTTGTCGGTCACAAAAACTTTTGAAATAATAACAGAAAAACTTCTCGATCCCTAGATTTATAAGAATGTGGGAAATTTAAGACTACCGCCTTTAAGGCCATGCATAAACTTGTAAACTGTTGTTTTAATACAGGAGAAGCTGATCTTGATGTAAACAAAAATTTCAAAAAACAGTGTACCGCATTTAATTTTATAGAAGATTCCAAAGACTTAAAAGATCACATAGATTGTGCTTTATGGTCAGAGCAGGCTGGTGAATCAATTTGCAAAGAATTTAAAACATTTGGTGAAATATGCAAAATCAACATAATTGAAGATCTTACGTATTCCTGGAAGGTTGAGGAAAGTTGTAGCTAATTTCGCCTTACGATACATTGAATTTTTCTGAAAATTTTAATCTTTGCTTGAAATTTAAAAAAATAAGAGGGATCAACATATCACCCGTCCGTTTTGTTGGTTCTGGGGCAAGCTGCGAGTGACATATTAATTTCATTTAGTTGTATACTTGATAATTTTTAAGGTAATAGATAATAAATTTCATTTGGCGATATTAAAAAAAAGCCATCAGCTGCGATTTAATTGTTTGCAGGTTTTAAAGCCTAAAATGTATACAAATAAAATAGTGAAGTCTATTTTATTGAAATTGCCATTATATCTATTATCACTTAAAAATCACAGTGTTTTCTTCAATATCTCTGCTTGACTCGAAATGTAGATAGAGCCTTTCCTGAAAAGTACGACAGGGATGTGACTTGATTGAAAATATTTGAAGCAGTCTAAAGTTGCTGTAGAAAACGAGTTCCTCTTGACTTGGACTTGAGTGGCTGCTTTCAAATGCTATCCTGTCACAACATTGAGACGTATGTACGGCTACGGTAACTTAATTATCTTTATACGTAATTACCATCTGTCGACGACCGCGAAGAAACGCGTGCGTGATATCTATTTCTCTGCAGAATCTTTAAGCTTTCACAATCAAGCCCAAGGTGACACTTTTCACAACCTTCGATTATGACCTCAAGGTGACTTTAATGCTTTGGCACGAACTGATGTAGTTCAATGAAACTTTAAAACTGATATCTCGAATTACTTTTGAGATGCCAATTTTTGTTAACTATTTCTTAAATTTAGGTAATTTCTTAATGTTGAATTAGATAGTGACTTTTTTACAAGGAAGACAAATCAAACAGTTTAAAATAAATGTATGTGTCGTCCAAATCACTTTACCCCCATGAAGGGATATCAAAATAAGAGTTATGGAAATGAGGAAACTTCTGGCAGTACTGCTTAAAATGACGAGTATAATGCAGATAAGAACTGGGTAGAAGCTGGAGTTTATCTAGTTCTTTCGGAAATAAACCCGGTCTTTGTCTCCGGTTTTTCCCCAGCATATACATGGGTCTATACTCTGTTCAACGAGAGAACGAAATTCTGAAAAGACGCAGTTTCGTTCTCTGCACGCAGCTTGTCAAAGAAAGGGAAATGTAGGCGTAGGACCCCCGCCGGAAAGGTTTTAGTGATGGCCCTAACGAAGGTTATAAAAAATTTCAGAAAGTACTTCAGTCAGTATATTTGAAAAAATTGTATTTCCCTTTAACAGCCTTCCTTAAGAAAAAAAATGGGTGGCCGATTTCATCTTTCTGGCCCATACATGGATCTTAGCCGGAGCTGTGTGCTTCTTACCACGTTTGTATTCGACGTTTAATTGATTTAGACATTTTTGAACTCAATCTAAAAGTGATATCTATGTGTCTTAAAAATAACAAAGCTCTTAAATATCATTTGGCAATTTTACATTCTAAAATTTTTTGTATGGTAGAGCAGTCTTACAAGACATTTTGCATCCTTTTTTATTTATAATTTCTAAACAAAGTTGTCTAAAACTTTGAACTGCTACATTGCGTGCTTCGATGTAAGTACTTTATTTTTATATTTTTTGAAAAAATGTAGTATAATGAAAGAAAAAGTGCGAAATAGCTGGGACTTAAGATGGTCAATTTTAAAGCAATCACTGATATCGTTAATTATTCAAAAATGCCCCTCAAAAATAGTATTACGCAATTATGTCGGAAAAATAAAAATTCCTTCTTCTAAATCGAAATCTGAAAGGATAATAAAAAATCAATTTACTTTTTATGAAAATGTATTAGAAAAAATATTATTTTGAAATTTATAAATTTAAGTTGAACGAAAAAAATTGTATCTTAAGAAAATAGGTTTTAAATATACTTCAGAAAAGTAATACTTTCTTAAATTTGCGTAGAACTCCAGATTTAACTCAACATCCTCGCTTAATTGTGAAATAATTAAAATAAACAATGTAAAAAATGCTTGAAATGAAACCTTTAAATATTGTGAAGTTTCTTACACATGATTATACATCTCATCTGAATGTAGTTTTTTCGTGACTGCTACTAAGAATCCTCGAATTCTGGATCTTCTGTGCACTCTGGACTGAGCACACTCAAAATCATCTTCATTTTCCTTCACGCTTCCGCTCAAAGTTCCAATGGGAAGTTCCAAAGTTCCTCAATTTTTTCTGCTGATTTAAATTTCTTTCCTCGCGTATTTTTTTCCTTTAAAATCTTTGTACTTTCGTAAACTCTTCGGCATCGATTCAATTCGCCAATTTTTCTACCAATATAATCGTTGGAATTTTGAAAGTGATCACTAAAAAACAATTTTTTCTCCCCAGGTGGAAATGTCGGTAGTGTGCCAGAGTTCACCACCGGCGCAGTACTGCCCACAAGTACAGACAGCTCGTGGTTCGCCCAGTACTGATAAAATTTCTAAGTTCCGTCAATAAAAATTTTAAGGGTTCATTAAATTTTATTATCAGAACTTTTAAAATGGTCTAAAACGCGATAAAAATAAAATATTACACGAAGAAAAATTGTATTTCATTTAAATTATTTTATTTATATTTCCGTGATCAAATAGTTTATTTTATATCTGTTTGATGTCGTATGATTATGAAAAGATTAACGAGAAAAAAGAGTTAAAAATGGTTGTTTTAAGTTTTTTAAGCTGTTGCTTATGAGCATAGTTTTTTCATTGACTTTCAATTCTGCAGGTATAGAGTAATGGTTAAGGCTACCGATTGCTAAGCGATAGATTCAGGTATAGATGTGGGTTCGAAACCCCGTAGCGTTTGAAATTTTATTTATAATTTAATGTTTAAAAATGTAATATTTGTATTCATTCTAAGCAGTGCCATTAACGTGAATTGACAAAATACTCGCAGTCAATTATTAGTTATTTTGTAAATACAGTTTTGTATTGTTGTAATTATAAATAATATTTGGACGATATGCAGTCGTATGATGATGAATGTATGGTCTTTAAAACAATTAAATAATTTTTTATCATTTTTAAAATTAACTCCGGCATTTTCGTACGCCAGAGGTTTGCCAGTACTGCCCTCTACTGGCAGTCAGTACTGCGCCAGTATTGACAGGCCAGTGCCACAAAGCATTACAAGCTAGTACTGTCGTAGTACTGGCCTAGTGCAGCCAGCCAGTACTGCCCGTGTGGAAAATTGTCGTGGCGCTGTACTGTTTCTGTGCAGTCCGCCTTGAGTCTATATTGGCGCGACACAGACTGACTGCACAGTGGCTAAACTGTGATTTAACGTTTGGGTCGACTAGTTTCTAGACAGCCTAGCAATGTAGATGCTATACAACGTGCCTAGACATATCGAGTTAACCTACATAAAATTTAGATTCAACATTAAATATTGTTTTTTAATTATATAAATAATTGGTATACATACATATTGAAACGACTCATATTTGTTTTTTCTATATTATTTCGACTTTCTTCACACTAAAATCATCTTCGAAAACTATTGGTCAATAGTCAATAGCGTTTGTGATTACAGGTCACAAAACTTTGCGTAATTCTTTTTCTGTTAAAGTTTTCCTCTTGTTTTCAGGAGTGCTTCCAAAATTTTTGGAGAACTTTATTCAGTTCCCGCAGAGTCGTCTTGTCATATGGAGGTGGCGGATATTTGGTAACATGCTTAAATTTATTTCTCTTGAATGAAATCAATGAGCCCAAAAAAAATATCTACAAGAAGTTTTCCGTTTTCATCCTCATACCCCGGAAACGAAACCAATTCGTAAGGGTTGGCTTGCTCATCATTCAAATCTTGAATTCCCGACATATTGATAAAACACGTTTTGAACATATATTTTGCAAACATAATAAAAAATTTCTCATTCGAAATTATAAGTTAGGAAAAAGAAATAATAATTAACATTTGGAAATAGGTAAAATTTTAAGGTTATATACCTGTCACTACTTTGCAAGCTGTTATTATCAATATTTACCTTTACCAATTCATTATGTTTTATGGTGCATATTTACAGTATATGCTTTCAGTATATATTTAAACCAAACGATTGAATTCATTATTAATAAGCTCACCAGATTAATAAATTATTAATGATTTCCAACTATTGTCGATCTCATGGCGTCTCATCACTGTTGTCAACAGAATCAGCATAACACAATAAACTAGATTTACAATGTTACCAAAATCTTTTTTGAAAATGTTCAAATATCGAAATTCGAATTCTTCATTTTACTTAAAAAATATTATGATTTTATATTTTTTCCTTTGTATATATTCGCGTTTTATAAATTTAAATATATCTATATAGCAAACAAACTCAATTTTAGTACTTTTTGCGTAAAATGAAACTATTTGATTTTGAGGTTAGACTTTCCATTCTTCGTCTTATTCAAGCAAAGAGTATTAAGATTAAATATTTGTTCGCTATACAGATAAACTTCTAGTTTAAAAAAGTAACATATATAACTTTCATTCAGTGCTACTTGGACAGATCACTACGCGATCACTAAACTACAAAAGAGCTAACAGCAGGCAGCGGTATAGGAAAAAAATCATGATCCAGAATAATGAACGAAATAGCCGCACTTCTAATAAGATATATTTTTAACAAATAAACTCGAAGAAAACAGTTTCATATTTTTAGGGTGCATATTTAAAAAGAAACCAAAAGATTGTGTTCGTTATTATCAATTAATTCTGAAATGTTTAATTTTTGCTAAACATCACAAATACATTAGATTGATTTTTTTCACTAAAAAAAATCAACACAGCACTTTATTATGATTGAAGGATATAAAATTTAACCCCTAAATGAAAACGTCAACTATTATGTTTTTAATTATATCTCAGACATATACTTCATTACCTGGAAAATTTAAGTAAAAATACAAGCTTCTAATTAATGGGGTTTTTTAAAGACTGCATGTAAACATTATTAAAATTATATTTTCATTTTCTAAGTCTGAAAAGTTCAACCATAGCAAAACTATACAGTGCCAAGCTCGGGCCAGTATAGTATTACTGTATATAGTAGGGCGTGGAAAAAACTGTACTGGTGATGCATGATTGAAGACGGCTATGCCATATTTCCACAAGGGTGGTACTGCGGCAGGCGGTACTGGGCCAGTACTGGGCCGCTGGTGTATTTCCACCTGGGTAGCTATTGAGCTGCTGAATCGATACCAAATATTATTAGAAAATTTTATTAGCAAAATAGATTTATAGGTGTTGATTCGCAAACAAAAAATGGTAGGAAAAGTTGAATACAAAAATTTCCTCTTATTTGAACAGCGGAAAAGAAAACTGAACATCCAAACTATCTTTTTTGCAAACGAATAAGAATTTACAAAATATAATCACTCATTAAAAATATTAATAATAAATAATGTTGCTCTTTCAGTTAGGAAAATAGTGAAAATGAAAAAACTCCCCACGCTAAAAATCGCCTTTTAAAAAGATACTTACTGGGCACCAAAGTCCACATGCGTTATTATAACTGGCTAAAAACGCCTTATCAGCATAAATTACGTCCTAACAAAGTTCAAAGATTCAGAGAAATCCTAAAAAAACTTCCTGGGAACATTGGATATGTTTTTAGAACGTTATTTTACAAGATTTAAAACTGTTATTGAGACATCTTAAAGATGTATTTTGAATTGTACGCATGCTCTTGAAGTAATTGAAATGTTAAGAATTCAAAAAATCCCTTTTCCAATTTAGTAAAAAAATTTAAAAAAGTAAATTGTATCCCTCCTAATAGAACAAACATACAAGCATTATAAATTGAAATTCATCAAAATTAACACAAATCATTAACATTTCTTTAGCTACTTTAAAACTTATTTCAAAACAATTCTAATGGAAGAGTACTTTGCTTTAGAAATAAATTCTTTAAATTTAATATTAATTGGAAATAATGAAGATTATTCTCCGTTAAAATCAATCAATATTTCCTAGCTAGGTTTTGAGAGATATTAATTATTGAAAATCATATTAAGGAACCTTAATTATCAATAAAAAAATTATATCATTTAATGTAAATACACATTTTATTCTCAATACTATGTTTTTTGTGTCTCTTATACGTCTACTTTAATAATTTATGACAAAACTGATGACATTTGTTAATTTACTAATGTCAATTCTGACACTGATAAGGTTGATCCAAATATGTATACTATCTTTCGAGAATCTCGCTTATATGAGACGAAATGAGATTTCATAAAAAAATACGAGAACTTTTCTCGGTGTCACTAATTTTTCGAATTTCTCTCTGAAATGCAACACTAATAGATTTCTGATGTAAAAACCTGAGAGGGTCCAGAAACGGAGTCCGCAACGCCGGATTAATATTTTTCGGGGCCTGGGGCTAAACCTCGAAGGGGCCCTCTTAAAGGCAAAGAAAATCCCAATTTTGCGTGGGGTAAAAAGTCGACACTAAAATACCTTGAAAATCCTTAAAATTACTCAAAATTATTAAGAATCCTTGAAATCCTTCGAACTCTCATAAAATCAATTTTTATTTTATTTGAGGTTATTTACAAAGCACATAGGAAAAATATAGATATGTACTCACCGACAACAAAGGCTCAGAGGCACGATTTCAGTTGTCAGATGCTTCTTTGTGTTACTTTTACAAGTATATTGTTATTTCGAAGAGCACAAAAATATCGTTTATCTTTTTACACCTTCGCTTGAAAAGCACTCTTGTGAATATAATCACAATTATAGGCAATTGCAGAATTAAACGGAATAAAAAGACACTATCGGACACATCTTCTTCTTTACTGTACTCTATATTCTCTATACCAGGGCGAAATGTAAGAGAGAGGCATGCAGTGATTTCAGCGAGAGAGCCTCATACAAAAACTTCCAGCTAAAAGAGCTTTTATTTGAATACAGAACGTAAATTTTGGTATATGTAAAGTCGTAATTGATAATAAAATCATAACTAATTTAATTTGAAAGACGCTCCCAAAAAAGAATACAATGAAATTAAAAAAAAACGTGAATCAATGAGAAGAAATTTGTATACATATTACAAGCTCAAGGTTATGTTTCTTGAGAGTGCGTTATTTGTACAAGTACCGTACAGTGGCCGGATAAGACCCGGGTACAAAACTAATTTGGTATGAAATAGAGACCGAGAATTTACCGGATAGAAACATAGTTTCGGGTTTGCTTATACAGAGACCTGTTAGAACTCGGTTAGAATATTATTTTCGTGCGTGTCAAGTATTTAATTTCTGGTTCCATTCGACGGATAAAACCGGGTAGATCCGGGTAGAAGATGGATTTTCATCTTAACGATTCTCACCAGTGCAAGTACCGTACGCTTAACGGATAAGACCCAGGTAGAAATCTTATTTTATATGCAAATAGTGAACGGGAATGTACCCGATATGAACATACTTCGGGGTTTGCCTATATAGAAACCTGGTAAAATCCAGATTGAAGATTTTTTTTCGTGTCTGCGAATATTTCATTATTTGTTCCATTTTGCAAATAGGGATCGGGTGGGACCGGGTACAATTTTTTATTATGTTCCCCTTCGCCGGATAAGTGCCGAATAGATACAGGTAAATCGCGCAAATTTAAACCACACACCAGTTAAATACCGCATAGCACCGGATAAAATCCCAAATGAGTATTTAACCGGTTTATTTCCGGTTTATATTTGATTTTAGGCTACGATTTTAAGCAGGGTGGGGATTGATATCGCGAAAATCCCTCTGACACTGATATGGGATATAAAATAGTATAGTGTGCTACAAGTGAGGAAAGTAATCAATTCCATACAAATGTGAAGTACGCTGTACGAGCCAGATCCGAAGGCGAGACGGAAATGACCCGAAAATGAGCTGATGGTAAGTACTGTAAACTTCACCAGAGTGGCAACTACCTACTTTCAATACTAATTGCACATGATATTTATTGTAACAAATTTAGGGAGTTCTTGATTTGAGAAATAATAAAAACATATTTTCCGGAAATTTTTCAAAAAATATATGGTAAATTTACATAAATTAACGGAAATTTCGAGAAATTATTTAATGTAAGAAATTTCTGTATACGAAAATTCTATAAAATTAATAGAAAATTACTGAATTAGCAAAAATTAATAAAAAATTAATAAATTAATGGAAATTACGGGCATGCAGTAATTTCCAAAATATTAGGAAATTTATGGAGACTTATTGTAAATGTATTGCAAATTACCTGTCATCTATGGTAACTCATCAATTGGAGTTTGTCCCATCACTAGTCACTACTCACAATCAGTCTTTTAAGCGCATTGGAATTGGTCACTTTCCGCACGCAATATACATGTCTCGAAAATCAAACATTTCGTGTATGAATTACAAAGAAAAATTTAAATATTTTCTTAAGACAAGCTTTTATTAAAACATGCTAAGAAGAAACAAAATAATGCACTCTGATATGGGGGTGGGGGGGGGGGTATAATAATAATATACTAATAAATTGCTGACTAAAAATAAAAATGTGGGGCGAAGATTCAGAAAATTAGATTTATATGAGAAAGAAATTGTAATATTTACGCCTCATACTTTAATTTCTACTACCCTTATTATTCATATATCATTATTGTATTAATAATGATTATATTAATAATATATCATTATTGTAACCCCTCTTTTGAAATTGAATTATTTCGTTTCTTTTCAGCATATTTTAATAAATGATTGCTTGATAAAAAAATTATATTACATTTTTTTACTCAAATTTGATAGAATTTCATATTTTATCTGAAGTACGTACTTATACAAGGTGTTAGGTCGATGGGATAGTTAGAAAAGTGTCAAAATTCAAAAACAAGATTTGACTTACCATACATACGTACCCACATAGCAAGTCATATAAAAACCTGTACTTAACATACAAAACGAGCAAACACCTGTATTCAAAATATCGATTTAAATTGTTCAGATTCACATTTCTCGCAAAAAAAGTGGAACTGAATGTTTCTCTCAACAAATCCTATGGGGAACCGAATTAAAACTTTGTCGCCGCGGATACAGCAATCTTCTCAATAGAGGTGTGTTAGCAATAAATATACACATATTTAATAAATAAAAATAGTCATCACTAGAAATACAAATTGTTGAGATACTAGTCTGACTTTTAAATTCTTAGTTATGGCCACCTGCCTGGACATCTATTTTATAGAGATAAATTTACTAGAAGAAAAAATTTTCTGTTTTACGTCTAGGAAAACTTATAATTTATAAATTTAGGTAAAAGAACTTAATAAAACGGGATCTTCCAGACTGGCGACCTAATTTATTTAACACACATACTTATCAGCAAAATTATTTCCGATTCAGAACTAAACATTTAAAGTTCTCTAAAGTATAGATTCCAGATGGAATTACATAAAAGAAAAATATAGAAATTTCTATCTATGAATTTAAGGAAGGCACTTCTTTCCTTATGAACAAAGCCTGCTTTAAAATTAATAATAACTTTTACCAGCAGACAGATGGTTAAACTTAAGAAAGAAATAAAAAATGGGAAGAAATCAGGGAATAGTTAGAAAAGAGGATGCAGTCATTGGAACAAAAACTACAGAAGCAGAAAGAAGATAATAATAAAAAGGTAGAGGAGATGGAAGGTAGGATGAACAAACCTGAAAGTTCTAACCGGGATTGTGGTGGGGGCAAGAGATGCAATAAGGAGATGGAAAGGCTGATAAAAATAGAACAAAGAATAGAAAGGAAAGAGAGGGAAGAAAGAAAATTGAACATAGTGATAAATGGTATAAGATGAGAGGGGAATGAGCTGAAGAAAGGAGCGGAAGAAGTACTGGAAAGGATTGATACGATGGTAGAGATAGAGGAAGTGAGAAGTGTAGGAAGGGAAGAGCGAATAGGGGAGAGAATGGTACTGGTAACACTTAAGAAATGGAAACATAAGAGGGAAGTGATGACAAAGAAGAGGATGTTATATGGAGGCTCGCAGATAATAGAGGATGATTTGACATGGGTAGAAAAGAAGATGCAGTATAAGTTAAGGAAAATAGCGGAAGAGGAAAGAAAAAAGGGAAGAAGAACATGGGTTAAGTATGGGAGAATACAGATAGATGGAGTATGGTGGGATTGGGATGAAGAAAGGGAACAGAGATTAAGAAATAAGGTGCAGGGAAACCAGGAGAGGAAGGAACGGGAGATAGAAAATATAGAAATAGTAAGAAGGAAAAAAAATGAGAAACGAAAGAAGCAAAGAATGGAAGATTTGTTACTGGAATATAGCAGGATTGGAGAGAAAGGATAGGGACTTTATGAGAAATTTGACACAATGGGATGTAGTCATAATGATGAAGACGTGGCTGGATGAAAAGAGCTGGGAAAGAGTAAGGGGAAGGTTACCAAGAGGTTACGAATGGCCAGTGCAAAATGCAAAGAGGAAGAATAAAAATGGCAGAGCAACGAGAGGAATGGTGACAGGACTAAGGAATGAATGTATAACAGGGAAAGATAAGAAAGACAGAAAAGAACAAAAAGAAGGATTTACAGTAGAAGAGGTAATGATGGGAGGAGAGAAGTGAAAGGTGGTGGGGGCTTATGTGAACGGTGATATGCAGGAGAAAGCAGAGGAGATGCAAGAAATGATTTAAGAAAATAAAGAAGAGATTAGGCTGATAATAGGTGGGATTTCAATGCGAGAACAGGAGACAGAGGAGGAAGGCAATGGGGAGAAGAGAGAGAGAGAGAGGAAGAAAATCCAAAGATAAGGTACTAATTAGGGAGGGAAAAAAGTTGTTGAAGAGCTTGGAGGAGTGAGGATGGTTTATCTTAAACGGAAATATAGAAGGAGATGAGAAAGGAGAATATACACGCTCAGGAGGTGAAAGGGGACCGGTAACTGATTATGCGATAGTGGATGATGAGGTAAGAGAGAAGGTTAAGAAACTAGAGGTAGGTGAGTATATTGATTCGGATCACTTTCCCTTAATAGTGACATTAGAGGGACAAAAAAGCAATAGCAATATGAGTAAAAGGGGAGCAAATGTAAAAAGTGTAGGAAAAGGGAATTGGTTAAGGGAAGGAAAAGAACAGTTTAGAGAAAAAATAAAAAATATCAAAATGGGAGAGGGAAATGTGGACGAGAAGATGGGAAATATGATAGGAGAACTAAAAATAGGATTAGTATACTGAGTTGTGTTATTAAAAGAAAGAGGAAGAGAATAAAAGTTTTGAGGAAGAGGCGGAGAAGGGTAGGACGGAAGAAAAGTTATGGAAGGTAGTAAAGAGAGAAAGAAAAAGAACAAAAAGACTAAACCAAGATATTGAAATGGCAGAATAGAAGAAATGTTTTCTGGATTTGCTAGGAGAAGTAGAGGGAAAAGTTATAAAAAGTTTATAAAGTTATAAAGTTTTAGGAATAATGAAGTATGAAAAGGCACCTGGTATAGATGAGATTCCAAATGAAGTATGGAAATATTGGGGGAGGAACTAAAGAAATGGGCATGGATAATGTGTAGTAGAGTATAGAGAGGAGAAGATTATAGAGGATGACGCTGACGGCAACACTGTATAAATTATATATAACTATTTTGTCGGAGAGATTAAAGATAGAAGTTGGAGAAAAAAAGATCGATTCACCGAATCAGACAGGGTTTAGAAAAGGAATGAAGGTAAT
This sequence comes from Belonocnema kinseyi, assembly GCF_010883055.1. NCBI lineage: Eukaryota > Metazoa > Arthropoda > Insecta > Hymenoptera > Cynipidae > Belonocnema > Belonocnema kinseyi. The sequence goes on along the minus strand of NC_046666.1, from coordinate 74,030,004 downwards.
GGTAGGATAGGGAAGGAAAATATATATATACACTGGCATGCGCAGACGACATAGTTTTGATGGCAGAGGATGAAGAACGGATAGCGGGATTAATTACAGGATTAGAGAAATACTTAGATGGAAAAAAGCTGAACGAAGATGTAGAAAAGACAAATATAATGAGGTTTAGAAAAAGAAGGGGTAAAAAGAAAGAATGGACCGGGAGAAGGAAGGGAATAAAGTTAGAAGAAGTAAAAGAGTATAAATATTTGGGATATATTTTGCAAACGAAAGGAGATCATAAGGCTTATATAAGAGAAAGGATAAAAAGCAGCAGGGGTAATGAAACAGATATGGGGAAGAGGAAACAGAAGGTTTAAAAAATTGGAGAAGGAGAATGTGGTTATTTGATACGCTGATATAACTGGTAGTAGGTTATGGAGCAGAGATATGTGGATAGAAAGAAAGGAAAGATATTGAGAGTTTACAAGAAAGGTATATAAGATGGACACTTGGGGCAGACTGGAGGGCGCCAGAATATATAGTGACAGAAGAAGCGCAAAGGGATAAGTTAAGTATTAGAGCGGGATAGAGGGCATGGCAGTTTGAGACGCAGCTGAGAGAGGGAAAGGGTTCGATGAAAGAGAGAAAGGGTTTGATGGAGGTAGAAGAAAGAAGAGTGAGGGCGACTGAATTTACGAGATGGAAAGAAGAAAGGAAGGAGTTTCTTAATGATAGAGAAATAGAAGACCGGACTGGAGTAAACTATGAAGAATTGGAAGAAAGGGAGAGGGAAAAACAGTTAATAGAGAGGTGAGGGATGATTGAAGAATCACAATACAATAAATGGTATAAGATGATGAAAAAGGAAGAAGTACCAAAGTATTTGACAAAGGGATGGGGAGAGAGAAGGTGGCCCAGAATAGCAAGATTTAGATTGGAAAACGAGGTGAGGGAGGGGATGTACTGGGGAAAAGATGAGAACAGAAAGTGTAGAATATGTAAATGGGAGGAGAAAACATGGAAGCATGTATGGGAAGGATGTAGTAGAGAATGGAAGATAAAGGAAGCTGGCAAGAGAATGCGGTTAAGATTCTAGGGGGGGATGGATTAGGAGAAGAATGGATGAAGGAGGTGGAGTGTGCCAGAGGAGCGAATGAGAGAGAATGAAAGAATGCATGTGAAAAAAGGTAAATGAAGGTATAAAAAAGTGAAAGAAAAAGGAAACGGAAGTCGCTTAGATTAGAAGCGTAAAGATTATAAGTAATGGTAAGGTAAAAATTAAGTAGACTAAGATGCGTTTGAGTTCTCATGCTCTCTCTCTCTCTCTCTCGCTTGCACTCTCGCTTTGGTTCGCTCGCTCACTAGTTTGCTAATATGTCCTAAAGTGCGCTTTCGCAGGAAATAGAGATAAGGAACTAGATATAAGACTTTATGTAAATAGTAGTAAATAATTGTATATATAGAAAGAATAAGATTGTTAAATATATATATATAAATAGATATGAGCGGAAAGATTGTAAGGAATTGAAGTACAATGTACAGGATTGTTATAAAGAAAACTTTAAAAAAACTAATTTTAAAAACTGTTAAATTTTCAAACAAAAAAATGAATCTCCGAATAAGATCCGTGTAGAAATTCAAATGTGGAACTAGTCTGGTACCCGACCATTCGACCCCACTTAAAGTCGGGGGCTAGTCGGGTCATCTGACTAGCCCCCGACCAGTATCGTCACCTCAGATTAGTCGGAGGCTAGTCAGGTGACCCGACTTATCCTAGTCGGGGCCTGATCGGGTACTAGTAGGAGTCGTATGATAATACATCCGCATGGAATATTAACCAAACTTCCCAAAATTTGTGGAACATCCCCTAAAAGTTGGTCAAAATACTTATTCTTTACGGAAATCTCCATAATCTTTTTTTAAATATTTAAAAGTGCTCAAATTTACCCAAGATTTGATGGGAAACCTATCCTACACTTAAAAACGCATAAATTTATGTAACTAAAATTCCGCAAAATTTGTGGAATATTAATTTTAGAAATAAACTTCAGCTGGAACGCAGCAATGGTAGAGCATCGCTCTGAAGATACCGCTATGTTGGTCACGGTAGTCTCTGCTCCAAGTAATTATGCTTCGTTACGTCTTAAATAATCGACGCGTCATTTATGTTGTGCGAGGGGTGGCACGTCGCACCCTTGCGGATTTTCTTTAAAGCTACCGGTCCAGAACCGTAACACTCAAATGAAGGTTGTAGCGCTATCTGGACTGTACCGTGCCTAATAGTTTACTATAATTACTTAAACCTTTCAGATCAACTTAAAAATAAGCATCTGTACAAATTTAGAGTCTTATGACTTTCGGCAGACTTTTCACCTGCATCTATATGTATGTTTTCTAATACGGATTTTCTTAAAATACCATACAAAGGTATTTATAAATTTTCCTAGAAATTCGCAATTTTGTAAAAAGTACTACAAAGAAATAAGATTACTTCTTTTTGAAGATTTTGATCGTTGTTTTTATAAAAAGTTGATTTTCGTACAAAATTATTAACTTAATAATTATTTATTAAGTATATTTGAGATGAATATAACATTAATAAACCTTTTCTCCAAAAAACGGTGTAAAATTATTGTTCAATATATTCTTAGTGTTTTAGAATAAAAAAATCATTACGCTTTTTTAGATATTACCTCATTTGATAAGACCTCGCCGAAAATTCAAAGATAAGAAAAACCCCATCAGAGCCCCACTAGCTCCCGACCAGAGCCTGAAGATTACCCGCATCGAAATTAATGAACAAAAAGGCCCGACTAGCCTTTGACCAACCACCGACCAGCCCCCGACTGAAATTTTGAAAAAAAAGCCCAACTAGTCACCGATTAGTCACGGACTAAGTACTTTGTCAAAATTAATAACCCGACTAGCCCCCGACTAGTGCCCGACTTGTAATAGGGCTAAATGGAGTTATTTCCACACGGGGAAGAAGAATTTTCTATAAAAAAGAGAAATTTACGACTTAGGTATCAAATGAACAGGATAAAGTTTAAATAAAAGATAAAATAGTTTAATTTTGAGATTTAAAAAAAAATCATTTTTAACGAAACATGAATCAATTTTCTACAAAGTAATTAAATTTTAAACCAAGAAAGGGAATTTTTGAACAATAGCATTAATGTTCCAACAAAAATTACTAATTTTGAACAAAATACATGAATTATCAACAAAGTTATTTAATTTTCAAGCAAAAAAACGCATTATCTACAAGAAAGTTTAATTTTCAACCAAAGAGATGAATTTTCACATAAATGGATGAATTTTTATTGAACTTTGAAGGCATCAATTTTTTACAAAACAGTTAATTTTTAACCAAAAACCTGTATTATAATCATTAAATTTTTAGTTGAAAAAGTTCATTTTTGACCGAAAAATGTGAGTTTCCAGCGAATAACATGTTAATTTTACGTCAAAAACAGTCCAATTCAAACAAAAAATTTTACCTAGGAATAGCTCGAGCTGCATTGCCAACTCTTTATGAGCACTACGTAATTGTACCCTTGCGATGCTATATCCTGCAAAAGAACGTTAAAGAACAATGAATCATATTATAGATTAATTAATTTTTTTATAATTGTAAGTGTTGAATAAAATAATGACAGTAATACAAGTTTAAACATAATATTATTCTTACCCTAACCTTCAAACTGTTAGTCCCGAGAGTTCTCGAGTCTTCTACATTAGGTAAAACAAATAATTACCATTCATAATCACAGCGAATCACGGGAAATCACAGATGTAATTTTATTTATTTAACACACTTCGCAAAACGCAAAGTTACAATACAGACAACCGAAGTAAGCTCCTCGGTTGTGTCCCCTACTCCGTTGTAAAGTTTGCGCATTATTTGATCATGTCAGTGTCGAGTTGATTATTCGTGATAGTGAATTTGGCTCTAATGGCAGAAGTGACTAAATACAAAGGATTTAACTTAATCATCCCAGAGTTTTGATTTGATCATCCATGGTAGTAAGTTTGACACAGTCTTACGGTCAAAAGGAGTGAAGACAGGGTATTTAATTTGACCATACCTGCGTGTCAATTTAAAGATCCCTGGCAGTAAAGCTGATTCTTTGCAGATTGTCAAGTTGAACATAAAATGAGAATCTCTTTGACTATGGAGAAAAAATTATGGATTGTACGTGATACTTTCTGGAAGGTCAAACTGACCATTTAAATGTCGACGCTCAAAGTTTGACTACACATTTTTCTCCGTGCAGATGCAGATTTTTGTAGACTTGAAAATTATGTTTAAAGAAAGGGTAACAACTTCCAAATTGAGAATTCGCATATTATGGAAAATTGACTTCCTTTTATCAATTTACATTTTTTTCAGATGTGATTCTGCTTTCCAATTCTCATAAATGTTACCGTTGTGTAATATACTTAAAAGCTACCTTCGCCGAGTCAGGCAGCCAGATGGGCGGACAAACAAGATTCACGAAGTATGCACCTTTCAGACGAATGCATACGTATCCTATTTGCTCTATTCACTTTGCTTGAACTGGGAGCCACTCTCACCTCCCGGGGCAAAAGTCGTGAGCAGAATGCCACTGTGAGGGAATATTCCATAATCTCATCGATTTGACTTCACGATTTTCTGAAACACCAACGCTTGTAGATTATCCACTTTTGCCCAATGTTCCACCCAGTGCTTACAAATTGAAAGGGAAATTAGAACAAGGTATTTTTTTTAAATAATCATCAAAACAGAAATCAAACATGAAGGAATGTGTCCTCTTGGACACATGCGATTTTAAAGGTTTCTTATTCGGTTGCCTAAGTTAAGCAGCGTTTGGCTCGGTAATACTCAAATGGGATCCAACCTTTTGATCTATACGATCACTTTTAATCTAAACACAATAGCAAAATCTAATTATAGAGTACAACTATTTTGTAGCGTTATTAATTTATTGAAGCCGGCATACAATTTTTGTTTTTATTTTGAAACTTAAAAAAATGTACACATTTCCCCTAATCACAAAAGTTAACTAAATTTCAAATAAATTTGTGGTTGCCGATTTTATACTTTTACATTCTCATCCATAATGAGAAAGTATTAGTTTCATGCCTTTACGTCTGTCCGGCGTCGTCGTTTTTGTTGTTGTGGCTGTGCTGGTGCTGGTACTGGTTGTCTTTATACCAGATAACTTTCGAAAGACTATTCGGATTGGATTGTGCTTTGGCACACAGTTTGAGGGACCATAACAAAAGATCGAGTTCGTTAACAAGCCATTTTTGATAAAAATTCAAGAAGTTAAAACAAAGCATGATACGAAACTTAGGAGAAGTAGTTTTTGTTTTAATTTTGAAAAACAGCATTGAAAATAAGAAAATTATACTTGTCTATTGTTGTGAATTTCTTTATATCATTTTTTATAAAAAAATACTTACAGTTGGTTTACACAATAGTATTAAAGAACAATTTTTCCAACTGTTTTAAAATTGGTGAACGTTGAAAAAAAAATATGCCGGTTAAAGATTTACGGAAATCTGTATTCGCTTATCAAATTTATTTAAACAAGTAACAATTGTCATCTGGTATTAAAAATTCGTGCACATTATTCACTGTCAAAAAGCGTTTGATAAATTTGGTTTGAAGAGGTGATGTGTTTTGATCGTGAAATTTGTTTATAGCCTTAAGAATTACTTTGGATTAGGAAAAAGGTAACAAATCATTGCTTTTACGCATATTTGAAAGATAACATTCAAAATAAATTCACAAAGTATTTTTAATCTTGAAGTAGCACTTTCACTTATAATTTCAATTTCACTCTTAATATAATAGTCATTTTTGTATATGCTGATTGTTTAGACTGGAGAATGCCTAAATAGGAAGAAAAATCGAAGGTATGTTTGGTCATATAAATGAGCAGACAGACCATATTGCAGGGTCGACTATAGGACAGCTCTTGAATATGGCTAAAGCGGCTATCTCTAGAAGGTAAAAACAAGAGGTCGAAATCGTCAATCTCAGAAAGTCAACTCGATTGTCTCAGACCGTCGTCTCAGATGGCTGATCTGATTTTCTCAGACCGTATTTGATGTCAATTCGATTATCTGAGACAATCGAGTTCATTGACCCTGCCCTGCCATCTATCTTTCCATAAATCTCAGCAGTTGATGTCAGAACTGAAAAATAAAGATTTAATTTTAAATTAATGAATATAATTCAAGTTTATCCTAAATCGATTAATGCTAGAATTAACAGTGATTACTCAAATCATTATAATCTATTTTAAACTTACATTAACCTTAGAAAATTAGAATTAATTGTCTTAAATCTCACAGTACTTACGGAAAATATTAACATTACGATTACGTACTTACAACAGATACATTCAGAATAAGATATTATCAATGAATCCTCAATAAGTGCACTCACTTTACACCGGAATCGTTAGTAAAAACTTTTTTTTTTAACAGATATTACCACTCGTAAATTTTAAATTTTCACGCGCATGATTGACGCGCAAAAATCAAGCAATTGACCATAGGCAATGGCTTATCTGCTTCTTCGTGGATGGTCGAAATGAGTGAAAACAATATGTGCGTATTGACCATCCCGAAAAGAATACGTTAGTTATCTCTGATAGTGAGTATGGTGTTCTTATAAAAGTCAGACTGGCGATAAAATGACCATATAACTTTGACCATCCATTTTTCTCCGTGAATCGGATTAAAATGGTTAATTCCGGACTAATTAATTATTCCTTTTATTAATTAATAATTAAATAAAACTATATAATTAACTATATAAATGCTTATACTTTATACGCTACACTCTCCTCTACCGGAAACTTATTTCATTGCAATTTGCATATAAAATTACAGAGAGGAGGATCAGTTATCGAGTAGTAAATAGATTAGACGCAAAGTCTTGTAAAATAGAAACTTATTACTGTGTTTGTATATGTGAGTGGTAAGGTAGCGGGCAGAAGCTTCCCATGGACTCTCACCTCCGCGGGCGGAAAGTGAACTTCTTGGATACAACATGTGCGCGGATGCTGGGTGCGATCATTTTGGGGTGAAAGGTCAGGAAAAACGTCTAGCGATCGCTACCAATAGCTTCAATGCCACGGGCCGCTTTCACTGCGGAAGAGCGAAATGGATCGTTGGATACTTGAATATAATAGTTGGATACTTCAGAGTGCGGAACCGATCATCCATGACCCATGGTACTCAACTAATCGATACCGATAGGTTCATGCCTTCAGAAGAAAAATTTCACCACCTCGATGAACTTTCAGTTTTTAAGACTCGATCGAGCGCGTCCTTGAATTACTAACCCTTTGAATCACAAAGTTACTTCCGACAAGAATAGAGAAAAAACATGAAAGAGGATCGAGATAATCAGCGGGACGTGGATGTGTTTTCAAAAATCATCATAGCAATACAAATTTACTTCAATGAACTTTATGAAATTTTTTGGACATCGAAATATTTAATTTGTCTGTAATCGAAGGTTAGCGTGCAACAAATATTGATCAAACTTTTTTAGTTTGGAAGATTTCAGACGACATCTTGATAATCAGAATGGATTTCAAGAAAATAGATATCGGTAAAAATTGTTTGTAAAGCTCCATTTCATCATCAGAGAATTTTAATGTGCTGTATTTCATCGCAAAAAGTTGATAAAACCTAATGTTATCTTTAATATTTTAACAGAGCTTTATTTAATCTGCATCGAACGTGACAGTGCTTCAGAAACTGCTAGGTCCGTTTTATAAACTCATTGGAACTTTAAATAGTCTTTCTAAGTTATAGTTGAATTTAATGAGTTACCAAAGGAACTTCAATAAATTTCATTAATCATGAAAATTCTTCAGAGATTTGAAAAATTTCAATGGACATAACATTTCTTCGAAAAACCTCACAGAGTTGCATTCAGTAAATACAGAACTTTTAACAACTTCAGTTGAAGAGTCCGCGGTCTAAACCTGTAAACTGACATTTTTTTTGAAATTGATTTTTTTTGTATTTGCTGGATCCTTTTTCATATGCAGGTAATATCCCGCAAAGGGGACGTCAAAATTCCTTATATTTTTTTTAACGGATTTTCGAAAATCGCGTTTTGGTATCTACATCATAGGTCCCCGGTCTACATTTTCCTTCACCGTGTAAAATTTCTGAAATGTCATTTAACAGGTCTTCTTCAACTTCTGGTTGGTCTTTAAAAAATGCAATAGAATAGAAATTTTTCATGTAAAATTTTACATGAGACAATTCACAGAAGTTTTATCAGCTTGATTTGGGCAGCTGTTCTTAAATTAGCTTTACATCAAATTTTTAGTTTCCTACTTTATTTAATACACTGATACCATTAGAATCTGATTGAGATTTTATTATTTTGTTGTAAAATGGATTATATATAATCCATTTTTTAACAAACTGACGATTATTGGACAAAAATTTGATTGATTCATTAAAATTTATGGTTAAAAAAAAGAGGTTCCGTGTAAAGGCATTATGAAACTATCGAAATCTCCTTGACAACACTTTTTAACTCATTTTAATTTTTTAATGGAATATAGTATTAGTTTCCAATTATCAGATTAGCGGATGTTATTCAAGCTATTCTGGAGTTTAAGATGCATAAAATATATGTGGCAAATAATCATTTTTAATAAAAAAATATTCATTTTACATGCATGGTCACCATATTCAATTGAATTAAGAAAATGAAAATTTGATTTGAAGACATTTCAGGACAAAGGTCAAGTACGACTTTCGTGCTTTCATTTTACAAGTAAAAAGGCATATAAATAAAATAACGTAGTCAGGTTTTGTTTTAATTTTCATCATACCTATCATTGATTAAATTGCACTGTGAGACCACAGAAAAAACTAAAGTTAAATATTGTGGCATATAAAATTTTCCGCTTTTAAAGTTTACATATTATTTAGAGAAAGTTTATCCTACGATGGAATAAAATCGCAATGGGAAAACAGCAAAGTTTGAGTGAATTCGAGCTATTAAGCGGGACACCAGATTTAAAAGAACACAGAAAAAAACAAAAGTTAAAATTGGTTGCAGATAGACTTGCAACAGTTAAAAATTAAACGCATATTTAGGCGAAAGTTTCACCGAGTTTAGGAGAATAATAAATTCTGGTCTCGTCTATTGCAGCACGTTGAAGAGAGAAAAGTTGCTTAAACATGTAGAATCAGCAACAGAAAACAAGAAAAAAAATTTGTTCTCATTGGTATATATCCCCCGAAATGAATTACACTATTGTAGACCAATTAGAACTTATTTAATACCATTTAGCAGAAAACGCAAGAAGCAACTGACAGATGGGAATCTCCATTTCTGTCCAATTTAATGAAGTTAAACGACTCCAATCAGTTAAACATCAGTTCAATCAGTTAAACAATTTGAATAAAAATGGAGCTATTATAAGGCGAAATATTATCCAGGCAAGGTTAAAAATCGGAAATTATCTTCGATTCATGTGAAGTTTATCTGGCAAAGTTAATTTTTGTTGCGGTGAATCTTTCACCTGGAATCGATGTAAACTTTATCTTTCGTTTCTTCTGTGACCTTTAAAAATATGTATTGGATCTACAAAGAAACTTTATCCAGCTTCATTTATCAGTATATCTTCACAGAACATATTATTCCTTTAGTTGATCGTCAAATAATGCAAATTCGATTGGTCTTAAAATAAACTTTATTGAGCTTCAGTTGATTCTGAAAAAAACTTTATTTAGTTTGAACTTTCATCTTACAAAATTCACAAACCTTCAGTTTATTTGCAAAGACGATCAAATATGTTGTTAAACTATTTACGGAATTACAGATTACTTCATTTAACTTGATGGATTTTAAATAAAGTTTTGATAACTGAAGAAAACTTCAATACAATTCGGTTGAAAATAAAAGAAACTCTAATATATTAAAATGAACTTTAATGTTCTTTACAGGATATCATTGACCTTTCGAAGATTTCAGCGATTTTGTATTGAAAATTATCACATAAAACTTATAATAACTTCCTTAAACCAACTTTAAACTTTAAACTTTAATCAAATGTAGGGAGTTTTTGCAATTTAAATTTACTTACTTTATTTTGAAAGAATTTTATAGAAGTTAAATTAAACTTCTAAAATCAGTTCAATCGATCAAGGCACCAATTCAAAGAGTTTCATTTATTCTTCAAATAGCATCTTTATATAACATTCATATAACATGGTAAAATTTCTTTTGATCTGAAAATAAATTCAAAATTTTGAACGATTACACAAACCTTAAATGAACTTTATAAACTGAATTTACTTGAATCGAGATCTGAAAGATGATTTTCAGATATTTTAAAAAATCTTTATTTTATTTTCAAGTTACGTTCCGAGTCGAAATTTTAGTCCTTTTTTAACCTGCTTAACTCAATAACTACCTTTTTTGGTCCTGCGTCGCACTTTTAGTCCTATTTTGGCCCTTGTACGTCCTGCTCAAGCCCTAATTTATACCTCTATGAACTCCGCGACAAAATTGATTATTTTTAATGTCCTACTTTGGTCCTGGTAAATTTTTGATCACTTGCTTTGCTCCTGCCCATGTTCCAAGGGAATAAAGCGCAGTGAAGCGTCTATTTTGCACTCAGTGAGTTTGTAGAAAGTTTTGAAGTTTTGTAAGTGAGTTTGCTTTTTTTTTTACAAAAAACAGAAGGCAGCAGTAGCGGAAGAAAAATACTTAAAAGAATTCTTTGGTAAGTAAATTTTTTACAATACTATCATCAATCACTATTACTGCAACGCAAGCGTTACATTCATGTAACCTTTACGTACAATCTGTGTTTCGCGATTGTGCTGGCAGAAATTTTTATAATTTTATAGATTTCGGACCTTTTTTATATATTGCTTCCACATATAATATAATATATTTTGTTCAAAAGCAAAATATGTTTCTTTCCCTTAATTTACAGTACATATAAATATAAAGCAACTTTGCCGTTTAATAATTTGCACACGACAAAATTTCCCCAGCCTTCTTCTAAAGTAAAATCATTCTGATTTTACTTTACCTTATGATCCTTTTTAGCAATCCCTCTAATTTGTAATCGATCTTGGACCTTAAACAAATTGCTTTTCAGCAATTTAAGGTTAGGAAACATGAAGAATTTTAAAGTCTTGACAGATGATGAATTGGCTGTCGAGTCGCAGAAGGTGATTGATCTGGAAGTAGCGGCAATTTTGAAAGGTGAGAACCGTTATCTGATTCGTAATTTTCACGAAAATTGTTTTCCATATATTATTATTATTATTACACCATTAAGCCATTTCCCTTTCGGGGTAGGCGTGACTCACTCGGCAGGGAAAGGAGTAGTGTGTGGATGGGATAGTGATTTTTCAGATTGATCCAGAATTCTCGTGCTATTTAAGTAAATAACAAGTTCGTTCCGCAACACTGCTCCGACCCAGGTTGCTGATCAATCTCTCTAGCAA
>NC_046666.1:74006104-74018420 GCF_010883055.1 Belonocnema kinseyi | reverse complement strand
GGTGGAGATTGTAGTTCTAACGTCAGTCCCACCAAAAACTTCAGTTAATAAGGGAGGGTTGGGAGAGGGGGGAAGTAGAACTGGAACCGAGAGAGTCGTCTTTGGTTTGTAAAGTGGAATATTTAAATTTGGGTTATATTAATGAAGACCTCACTGAAGTGAAAAACAAAAAAAAAGAGAAGCTTCTCGAAAAAACATGAGAATGAGGAATTTTTAAGAACAATTGTGTAATAACTTGAAAATATTAAAAAAATTATTTCATTTTTTTGAGGATTGAGCAAAGGAGAAAATTGAGAATAGTATATATAAATTGCGAAGCGAAATTTATGTTAGCGATTTTTGCTGGCCATTTAGTTTGCTAAAATTTTCCCCATTCTTTTTGGTATATTTTAGGTGCGATAAAGTTTCTACAGGCTCCAAAAAATTGCAGAATAATTTTTAATGCTTTTACAAATAATTTCATTATTTTTGAGGATTATGGGCATGTGATAAAATTATCGAAATAGTTAAACATAAATAAAAAATGAATTATACTTACGTATGAAACACTAAATTTAAATAAGATTTGCGGACTACTTTATATAGTAAGTCTTATAAAATATAAAATAGAATTAATTATAATAAATTGATTATTTATTTCAGGCGAGAGAGAATCAGTGTGCAAGCCCCAACCACCTGGGAAAGAGAGTGAGGACTCGGCAGGATATTCCGCTACATTTGTTCGACAAAATTATCCGACATATTGTTAAAGTGCAAAAGGTAATTATTGAAATATCTTTTAGTTATCCTGATCTAAATAGTTGAACATAAAATAAAACTGAAAAAAAATATTCATTTAGAAACATGGGATGCATCATGTAATGCAGAAAATTATAATCCTGGCCCATCAACTTTTGCGAATCCCGATTCAAGGATTGATAGATGGGAACTGATGGAGCTCTGAAGAACGAAAATAATAACATAAAAACTTGTAGAAATGACACACATTGCTTATAAATTTTCAATTTGTATATAAGATTATTGATTTATCTGATATTTTTGTGCATATAAAAGTGATTATTTATTAAAAAGATGTGGAAATAAGGTTTCATTTTTTATATATAAATAATTATTTTATATAGGAAATAAGCCCTGCACAGGTCCTTATTAAACTTATTAAAGTCCTACCATTACAGGGTCAAAATAGGACAAAATTTCGACTCGGGTAGGACCTGGCAGGAGCATAATAGGTTCTCGCCATTAGTCCTGTTTTATACCTAAAATTGCTGAAAGTGGAAATATGCAGCACTTAGGAGTACTAAACTAGGACCTTAATCGTTTATAAATAAGCCCTGTAAAGATTCTTCTTACACAAACTTAAGTCCTAAAATAGCAGGTTCAAAATAGAACCAAATTTTTGACTTGGGGTACCAATCGCTGATCTTGGAAGAGCTTCATAGGGATTTAATTCATCATCAAAGAATTGCATATAGAGCTTAAATAAGAATGGAAAATATTGTTTTATGAATGTAATGAATTTCATACATCCTCAATTCATTTCTGCAAAGCTTTATTGAATTTCAGTTAATCTTTAACGAAACTTTTATAGCTTCATTTTTCTGCTAATAATTTCACAGATCTTCAAGGAAATCCTCTGAAATCAGGCGATTTCCCACGAAATACAGAAGCCTTTAGTCTATATTAAAGAACTGCATTTGGATATTGAAAAATCTTCATCGAACTTTAGTTGATATTTGAAGAAATAACAAAGCATCAGCTGACCTTAATTGAATTTTAGTGGTGTTTAAGTGAACTTCCGAACCTTCATGTAGGTTTAGTTGATTTTCAAGGGCTTTACTTAAACTAGTCGAAGAACTTCATATATATTCTAATAACCATTAAATAACTGACTTATCTTTAGCTTCTACTCAAGCTACTTAATATATGTTCAGATGATTTTCAATAAACTTCATCAAATTCATTCTGGTCTTCAAAGAAAATTTCTTGAACTTCAGTTGATCTATAGTTGGTTTACATTAGGACTATATAGGAATGGTTAAAAAAAACTTATAATGCTTCATTCTACCAAAAAAAGCTTCATGGAATTTCATTTGTCGTTCAGTTATTCTTCATGGAACTTTAGTTAACCTGCAGTTGATTTCAGAACGATAAATGAGTTTTGATATATCTTCAGCGAATTTAAATGGACTTCACTTGAAATTGCAGTTACTGAACTGGAAAAGATAGACGATGACAGGCGAGAAAATACAGATAATCACATTGACATGGATGATCATTGATCACGTGGCTTGTCGGACCAATGGTTAATAAATATAGTATGCAGTGGGTGTAAAAGGCGATATTGTTGCAGATACGTGGAGGCGAGAAGCGACCAGTATGCACCATGGGTTTCCTAAAGGTTACTACCGCGGCATCATCGTCACATCAAACTACCAGCTAGATTAGTCCCCTTGGGCGAACACGAGGTGTGTTTTGCTCGACTGGTCTCTCACCCAGCAGTTCATGATGGAGTAACTCCTACACTGCCAGGCGGTAGGTAGGCTCCTAGGCTCCTAGCTGGGTATATTAAATGATCCAGTCTAGGAGAGTACCAACACATGAGTTTCTATGCACACAGTCAGCATGAGATCTGTGGGAGCGCCTTTCACCTAATTGTTCGTACAATATGCGAATACCCAGCCACTGCGGTTCCCATCGACTTCTGGGGATTTCTGAAAATTCTGCTACTGGCTTCAGTTACATACATTCTTCTCATTCATTAGGATCAGATTCTTTTATCACCTGTGAGGTTTTTAAACCTGGAATCAATGCGATTTGGATCGTAAGGATTCTGTATTTAATCAGCAAAACTCATGTCTAAACACCCAGCTCGACCGCTTTTTTTAAGTTATAGGAATAAAACTTAACATAACTATTCCAACTCTATTTATTTAATCCTACGAGGTTGATAAACGGTTATTAGTTTAGTCTCTAATAAACAAAAAATATTTACTAGAGCCTAACTTAATCAGAAAGACATCATTAAAGATTTTCATACCAGTTTTTGAATCTACCATATAAATTACCGTATATACTTATTTGTTCATCCAAAACATTTTGTGAGTAAGGTACTTGTTTTTTACCAAAAATGCCATAAAATATTACTCAGTTATAGGATCTTTCTACTTTTTCACCAAAACATGTAAACAAAAGCTTAATAACATAGAAAATTAATGTGAAATAAAATACCTAACCTTGTGCAATAACTAAATAGTCCATTAATGACAATAAAATTCCAGTATCAACAACATATTCAGAAATATTATTTCCTGAACCAATCTAGTGAGGATTGATTAAAAACAAATATTGCCTCCCCTTTGATATTAATATTACATACGAGTTACTAATAAAGAGTTTCTCTTAGCACTTATGCAAACTACAGTTAGTCTCGATAGCCGCTTCAATTATAATTTAGACTCATTTCGACCCCAATTAGTGGTGCCTTGAACTTTGTGGAGCCACACGAGCTGTTCATTGCACAAGTTTATAACACACGTTTATAATTAAAGCAACTAATTTACGAATGTTTATATAAAAAGTCACGTGTAGATAAGTACGAAGATATTGTGTAAGGCTACATTTATTATGTAAATTCATATAAACAGAATTTCATCCAACTTCAGCTCCAATTACAATCTGGAGAACTGGTTCTTATTACATTACAGAGTTATTATCGACTTCCAGATCCACGTGCGTCTTAATTTTTGTTATAATTGAAATTGTACAATGATTTCGAAAAAATTACCTGGAAAATCATCAGTTATCATCAGACTAGTATAGAATCATCAAACAAGCATCAGAAATCGTCAAAGAGAAGCAGCTTTTTGACATTCAGGAAAAAAATGAAATTTTAGGACGTTATGATGAAACTTAATCCAATAATTCAATAATTAAAACGCACTTAAATCACCAAATTATTAAATAAAATATGAAAGAAAATAAAGCAGACCAAAAATATTGGTAAACGACCTGAAGATGAGCAAGTTATATATAGGATTAAACAACAATATTCTTTGAATTATCTTCAAAAAACCAAACTTTCTTTTTCTTTTATATTTATATAGCGACTTTTATTTATTATCACAATTGTAAATGGCAAGATCTTCAATTGGTGACATCTCCTAGGCAACTATAAATAAAAGAAAAGCTCTCAGCATAGGGTCAATCAAACTAATTCGTCATTTTTCTTAGTTTTTAACCGCTAATATAAAAGAAGAAGAATGTAAAATAGCTCATTTGATTCCATAATGAAATCTTACATGCCTTTTTTGATCATTATAAAATTTACTTAGAAATTATCAGTTAATTTTTCTAACTGATCAAGAACATAAAAAACTTTCAAAATGAATCACTGAAAAATTGTAAAAATAATTTTTAAAAAACAGGAAAAACTAATTGTAAATCTTTCACATTTATTAAGATCCAATGTCAACAGCATCAAAAAATTATCCGGATTTAAAGAACATACAAAATCTAATTATTTATCATTATCAAAGTGCAGGACATGTATGTAGAATTTAATGATGAGCATTATGAATAGGCGAAAACCAAATCATTCTCCCTGTTACCGACTCTTGGTCATTTACAAGTGCTCTTTCTTTCTTTAATTTTTTTCTTAAGATCATGTTCATAACAGTTAGTCTAATAAAGATCATTTTAGTACTAGTATCGTTAAAGTTGAGAACAAGATTTTTTGACAATTTTCAGTAGTATATTGTGGACCAAGATAACAACTAGTCTTTTTATGGCCAACGTCAGTTTTTGCAAACACGCGAGACCGTAAAAAGAGTTCTTTGCCTTGGTATACAAAATACTTTATATAATAAGAGTATATTTTCCGAGTTTTCTCATGATATATCGTCTCAGCTGTTGAGCTTAGTTTAAAGGGACAAGTACAGCACTGAGCAATGGGCGTGGGCCGAAGTAACGAACGCGCATGCGCGCGCATTTTCCATCGACAGTAAAGTACTCTACCACCAACAATGACCTACTTTGCTGCTCCAAACCACGCCCAGAAAGCCACGAAAATGTACTCGTCTTACATAAAAATTTGTCTAAAGTGTCAGGTTTTCGAATTTAATTTTACATCGTACTCATATGTACTCCTCCACATTCTGCGCCATGTATTTAGAATAAAAATCATTAGGCACGAAGAAAATGATACTAATAAATAATTATCAGGTAGGAGGCGTTAATTTTTCTTCCTTATCCAGATCTTAAATTTTTTTTTTTAAAATCATCAAAAATTATTTTTCATATCTTTAATGACACCAGTACTAAAAATGATCCTTATAAGGCTAATCTTTACGAACATTATCTCGAGAAAAAAATGGAAGAAACAAATAACGCTTGTGAATGACCTAGAGGAGGGTAACAGGTAGGATGATTTGCTTTTCGCACCTTTTCTCGTACGCAAAGCATCGGATGCCACGGCTTATCTCAATTCCAGGCGTCGACACGGATTTACATATTACATTCTACGAAAATAGCACCCGCCAGTTATCTATTATACCTCCGGTGAGTCCAGATCCAACGGCCCACGAAAACCCGTATTCCTCCCTTCGGTGATTCGTTTCGATCTATAAATTACAAGGCAAGACCGCCTCCGCCCGGAGTTCTGACTCACCTACCAAGCACTGCCACTTTAATAATAACAATTATTTACGCCGGTAGACCATCGGCGTTGACATTTAAAGCCCAGTTCGAAGGATTCCTTGGCACCGCTGAGACCCAGGGTGGAAGAAGTACTTTCCTGTTACCGAGGGCTCGTGCAGGGTTCTACCTACTCCAAAGTACTTATGACCTCTTCGGTAGGAGGTGCGATTACTTCGTCGAGTAATCGCTTTTACGGCACGCGTTCATAAATTATGGATTTCTTCGGAAGAGAAACTCTGGTCTCTTTAATGAAAATATTTATTCTGTAACTTAGGATGTATATTATCTCCAATTTATTTAACTCCTAATACATAGAATTATATAAAGTTCACTGAATCAAAAAAGATTTTTTTGGGGTATAATTTGATTTTCTTTCTACAACACATTTTTAGAGACATATAATTAGCGTGCGCCGCAAAAATCCTTTGTTTTTGTAGTAGCAAATTCTAATTGCGGATAAAATTTATATTTTCTCAACGGTAGTAGGGTCGTTGGCAAAAAATGGTGAAATTGAAGTTCCGGCTGTTTTATCGACTTCTATCATTCAATACTTTCTAAAAAAATAATACTAGGATAATGTTTTTTACATTGAAACAGTTTTTAGCAAAGTTTCCAAATTTTAGTTTCTTTTGTTTAGAAATGAACAATTAAAGTATATCTGAAATTTATATTTTTTATTTATACTTATACAAATTATTTGTATTAAGTTTCAAAATCTAACAATAAAAATGAGAGATAAATATTTTAGTCTCAACGGTGCTTAATTTTGTATAAAAGTCTGTCCCTAAAGGTTTTGGTGTCCTTTTGTCGAATCGTAGAATCTATTAATTAGGTAGCTACGGCAGCACTACAAATTCAGAAGAAATTCGAATTTCAAATAAATATTAACAAGTAATTAAACAGAAGATGTTGTTATCAATGATAAGCGCATTTCAGCGCACGAAATAATCCGATCAGTCCCAACGGCTTAAGTAGGCATCGGAAACCCACTGCTGCTCAACTTGATCTCGCCATCCTGCTTATGTGCGTTTATTTCCCGCTTTGAGTGAACTGTTCCTAAAGATGATGGAGATCATAATAGTAAATATGTAATTATTGATTTAAAAGCAGTTATTGCAGAATTTGTTTCACTTGAATTATATAGTTTTTCAATCTAGTAATATCTTGGATGATAGTTAGATGTCATTTAATTAGTTAATTAGCCATTTGTTCCATGTAAATTTAAATGTGTTTGAATAAGAATAATCCCATTAGATTTTTAGATAATATTACCCCATGACTTCCATACAAAAAAATAATGCAGAGTTTTAAATAAACAATTACTGATTCAACTATTTTTTTACTTAATCAGGTAGATATATCTCTTTTATCATAATCGTTTACGTGCTATGGCCCCAAGCGACTAAATTAACTTCAAGTAACTAAAAATGACTATAAGGGACGCTAACTAACTTTCACTGATTTCATTTGACTTTAATGACTAGCTTGAGTCAAGTGGGCTGCATGTGTCTCCAACTGATTCTAATTGATTCCAATTGATTGACACATGACTGCCATTGACTCCATTGTCAGTAAGAGACTGCATGTGACTACAAGTGACTAAAAGTGTCATCAAGAAAGTGCAAGTTCAACTGAATTGAATTGACTGTAAATGTCTCAGTCAAGTGTGACAAACAGCAGAAGGGTCGCAGTCAATGTTTGCATTGCATCAGGTTGCCTCATACCTTCAAATAAAGCAGAAATCGTTATCGCGGCCCTGCATGTTTACTTTCGGAGTCCTTGGATCATTGTCGAAGTCCATAACCTAGTCCTAAGGCATGTACAAATCTAGTTTTCAGTGTGCTTTCATTGCCTTTTTGGAGTGTGCAAAGATTTTTTTAATCCGAACCCGACCTGAAACCCGAGCCGGTTCGAAAGTTCAGATTCATATTTTCCGCTCCTTTTTCGGTAATTTTTATGGTGATTCATAGTAGCTTACCATTTCGGAAATTTCGGAATATTTTTAAACTTAAGTTTCGAGCCGATGCAAGTTTTTGGAATTTTTGAGCTGGGTTGAGCTTTCGGATTTTGGGGCTGGTTTTTGAGCATGAAATCCGTTCCGGTCCAGCTTGATCTAAACTGACTTCTGGTAAACAACTGACTGAACAATCTGTGGTCAAAATGTTATAATTTAAGATAGTCGGAATAATATTTAGAATTTATTTTTAAAAAGGAGAAGCCCATCAAGAAGGGCTTCGGAAGAGAGAGATAGTGAAACAAAGGGAAGGGGGAAGGAATATATCAAAAGTCAGAAGTGAAAGGAAAATGTCAATGATCAGATATCGTATTTGAAAGGTCAGTGGTCGCAGGTAAGATATCAGAGTTGAAAGGTCAGACGATTTTGAGCAAAAGTGATAGAGGTCACATTTTTTGTATTGATTACAAATGGAACTGAATTACTACAGCCGACTTCAACCTACTTCATCCGACCGCAACTGAATTACTCCAAATGACAAATATTGTCAACTCTACCTTACATCCTTACTTAATTTAGTCAAAGAAAGTTGTGATTCAACAAATGTTATTTTTGTTCTCGTCCGATTAATTTAATTTACAGACAACCTGATTATGAATACTACTTGAAAAGGTCTTTGGTCGTTGGCAGAAAAATGTAAGTGAAATCGACTGCATTTTCGAACGGCTCTTCCCTATACTTTGTAGCCTGAAGTGAAGCGATTCTGACACGGCCCTGGCACACTTACCAGATCGGCTACCGAGTGCGCCGGTACAGCGATAGTTATGCAAATCTGATTAGTATCCCTGTATTCATAACCCCCCCAGAAGACGAGGCAATACTCTCTAACATCAATATTCGCTCCTTATAGGAAATTTATTACGTTGCTTATCCCATTGACTTCTCGACTCTCACTCTCGGATTCTTATACGTCCACCCACGCTTAGAAGACGGTCAAGGCCCAATCTTTATCGCCTCCCAGTTCGATTTCGGGCTCCCGGGAAACCTAGACGCCGCTGGGTCTTCCGGTCTGGCTTAAATCGCGTGCTCGCGTGATCCGAACTATACACACGTAAGTGGGCCTAATCATCTTCAATTATGATTTCGGAAGCTCGAGATCTCATGCCCAGTTAGGATTATTAAAATTGCACTGATTCTTTAAATGGCTTACACGGAAGTCCCTACTGGGTTTAAAGGTCAGCGGCAATCGGTGATGCGTGATTACGTGAAACCCCTGAGATGTTTTAGGCTTCAGATTCTTTGGATAGTTCATCACGCTTCGCAGTCGATGATTCGCTTATCAGATCGACCGATCAGGATCTTCGTATTCAGCGCACGATCGGCCTCGGCCAAATCCGCGTGAACAATGATTTATCGTGCCGAGGTAGCATACCGGCAGGGCGCCCAACCACCTCCATGCACAACTGATTCTCCACCTTGGATTGGACCTTTTTTTTAACTGGGATGCATCCATGTTGCCAGTAAAGACGTGTCCTGTCGATTTGGATGGGTGAATTAAGTGCGAAATGATGGTTTATTGATTTTTTATGAGAATGTATTTAGAAGAGAGACCATGTACACTTGCAACTGAAAATTTCGGTATATTGATATTTTTCAAAAATTTCAAATAATTGTAGTTTTTAAATACAATTTCTAAATCTTTGTTAATTTCATTCTCTTAAGATGTATACAAATCTGCGTTGGTTAACTATTTTTTAATTTTAGGTGTTTACGCAAACTTTCTAAATGACCAATGCCTCCAAAATTATTCAACATTTTTCAACTTTCTAGGGGTCATTTAAAAGGTTAATTCTGCACTGAAATGATCAACTCATTTTTTGGTGAACCTTTACAGATTTAATATAGGGTTGAATATCACAAATAGTAACCTAACAAATCTAGCGAAGGTATTTAATAATCACTATTGTTTTAAAAGTTAAGTTATTTAAACATAGACTTCGGAAAAATGTTAAAATATCGATTTCTTGCATTTTTCACGTTTATTAGTACAGCAGCCGTTATTCAAAGTTGTAACCTTATTTTTCGTCACTTTTAACTATTTGCATTTTTCGTGAAATCTTTTAAATCTTGGTAAAAGCTTCGAAATCTTTGTAAAATATTGGAAATACTTGTTAAATCTTTGCATAAGATATTAAGAACTCTTTTCAAATGTTTTGAATGTTGTAAAATCTTGGTCAAATCTTTGGAAAATCCTGAACTTCTATAAAATTTAAAAAAAAATCATTTTAAATGATCCTAAAATATTTTTTAACTCCCGTGAAATATTTTAAATTCTCATACAAGCTTTTAAATCTTGCAAAATCTTTGGAAATCTTTGGAATATTTCGAATTTTTCGGAATCTTTGAACTCTTCCCTATTTATATTCATATTTATTCAAATCTCATCAGTTTTTACAATAATTACAGTGTGACTTTTAAAGTACTTTCATTTCGTGAAATCTTTGATATCTTTTGAAATATTTATAATTGTTTTAATTATTGAAGTTTTTGTGACATTATATATATATTATTCATATTAAAATTTTTAAATCTTAAAATCTGGTACCTAATTTCAATGATCATTTTCGGAAGAACTTCAAAATTAAAGGAAGTTACCTAATTATTACACCATTAAGCCATTTCCCTTTCTGGGTAGGCGTGACTCACTCGGCAGAGGAAAGGAGTAGTGTGTGGAAGGGATAGAGATATTTCAGATTGATCCAGAATTCTCGTGCTATTTAAGTAAATAACATGTTCGTTCCGCAACACTGCTCCGACCCAGGTTGCTGATCAATCTCTCTAGCAATCACCCCAAGCGAAAAACCTCACGAAGTCGTTATGTAAGGTTCCCCACTTGGGTCCATTAGTAGCCAAGGTTTTTGTTTCAGGCGTCATTCACTCTACTCACACTCTTTTTATTAACTATTTGCCGCCATACTTTCCTGTCCTGGCATACTTCTCTAGCTTCTTTTATGTTCATGCATTTTTTCATGCAGACTCTCGTGTTTCTGTGACTACTTATGTCTCTTTTAAGTAGGGTCTCATTCACACAATGTAACCATTCTTTCCGCGGTCTACTAGGCAGTCTGATAAGTGCCTGAAAAATGAAACACGGAGACGTTTTTTTGGCCAAAGTTGGTTTTATTTTTCAACATACCGGTGAGCCATCTGTTCAGGTTAGGGAACAAGTAATAGTCCCTGGGGGCCAGGTCTGGTGAATACGGTGGCTGAGGAACCAATTCGAAGCCGATTTCAAGCAATTTTTCTTGTGCAACTAAGCATGAATGGACAGGCGCATTGTCGTTGTGATAAAGCGGTTTTTTCTTCTTCAAATGCGGTTGTTTTTCGGCGATTTCAATTTTCAATCGGTCCAATAATGATGAATAGTATGCTCCGGTTATGGTTTTACCTTTTTCAAGATAGTCCACGAATATTATGCCATGTGCATCCCAAAATACGGAGGCCATAACCTTTTCGATCCATTGTTGCGTTTTTAGACGCTTCGGAGCACTTTGGCCCGGTGAAACCCACTGTTTTGCCTGTTGCGTTGACTCAGGAGTGTGGTAGTGGAACCAGGTTTCATCCATGGTTATGAATCGGCGCAAAAACTTGGTCGGCTTACGCGAAAATAATGCCAAATTCTGCCGGGAAGTTGTCACACGAATTCGTTTTTGGTCCACTGTGAGCAAACCCGGCACCCATCGCGCGCAGAGCTTCTTCATACCCAAAACTGAATGCACGATATTGCCCACACGTTCCAATGATATGCCTACAGCATTAGCTACCTCTCTCAATTTCAGTTTGGGATCATTGAACATCATGTCATGGATTTTTTCGACATTTTCTGGTGTAGTGACCTCTTTTGGGCGCCCAGATCGTTCTGCATCAACTGTGCTCGTACGGCCACAACGAAACTCGGTAAACCACTTATGAATCGTTCCAATCGACGGTGCAGAGTCCTGGTAATATTTATCCAGCTTGGCCTTGGTCTCGGATATCGTTTTCTTGCGAAGATAGTAGTGTTTGATCAAAACTCGAAACTCAGATTTTTCCATATTAAAAAAAACTCGGAGGTTAGTCGCTTCTCAGTGCTGTAACTTGTAAATGCGTAAACATAAATGGCTGAAGTTTTGACAGGCGTCATGTGAAGGATCAAGCTCGACGAAAATGGTTCACATTAGTAAATACTAATGCCATCTCTTAGAATTTTCACGTACTTATCAGACTGCCTAGTACCTCTGGGCACGCTGCCATTTACTTTACCTTGATACTTTTGTTTCGTTAGTCGTTCGTTTGGCATTCTCTCAACATGTCCGAACCATCTTAAACGATTTCTTTCCCATGTGTCTATTAGCGTCTCTTCTGCACCACATTCTTTTAGAATTATCTCGTTACTTACTTTGTCCATTAGGGCTTTCCCGCTTATTATGCGCATGTATCTCATGTCAATTGCGTTAATTTTACTCTTATCTTTTTCTTGATAAGTCCATGTCTCACTACCGTATAGTACAGTCGATACAAATATAGAATTACCAGGTGTATACATATGAAACCGGTATTTTTTCAAGAAAAAAACACATTTATTTCAAAAGAATGATAACAAATATTTTATTCAAAGTATGCGCCCTC
>NC_046666.1:73995521-74006004 GCF_010883055.1 Belonocnema kinseyi | reverse complement strand
AGCGAAAAAAATCACGATGTCATATGAAACTTGAAATGTTTGGTATTGGATATTGTTGACAGATGACAATACGCCAACTAGCACAAATGGTAAGTTCCGACAATGCCTACAAGTGTGCCTACTGGCTGCTAGATGGCAATACCGGTTTCATATGTATACACCTGGTATGTATTGCCATTTTAGCTTTATTTGATATATTTTTACTTCTGATAGGGGACCCGCTCTACCAATAACCTTCTTACCTTCATTTATTCGTCTATTTAATTCATCATCTATCTTCCCGTCCCTAGTGAATAAGCTACCAAGGTATACGAACTTATCAACTTGTTCAATTCTCTCATCATTTACTAAAATATTTCATAGTGTTTTCTCACTCTTTCCTTCGAACACCATAGTTTTTGTTTTATTTGCGTTAATTTTGAGTCCCATGCTCTTCGTGCTTGCATCTAGTTTATTCAACATTCTTTGTAGGTCTTCGATAGACTCTGCCATAACAACCTTATCATCTGCGAACGCTAACCCACGTACCCTTACTGTTTCGAGATCCACACCCTCTTCGTCGAAGAGAGCCATTCTTAAACACTTATCCATAAATAATATAAATAACCATGAAGACATAACGCATCCTTGTCTAACTCCTTGAATAATATCGAAACAGTCACTCAGTTTCCCATTCACTCTTACACTCGCTTTGCTACCTATTTGTATTGTTTTTATAGCTTGTAGGATCCATCCATTGACTCCATACTCTTTCAAGACTTCCTAAAGTTTACTTCTATCTACCTTGTCAAAAGCTTTTTCTAGGTCAACAAATACACAGAAAACTTTTGTTCCTACTCTCAAACTTTTTTCTGTTATTTGCCTTAAGCTAAATATTTGATCCGTACACGACCTTCCTGGCCTTAACCCACTTTGGACTTCCCAAATCTTTGCTTCTGTTATTTTCATTACCCTACGAATAAGTATTTTTGAATATATTTTACTTACGGTGCTTAATAAGCTAATCCCTCTATAATTATTGCACTCGCTTTTATCTCCCTTTCTCTTGTATATTGGTACGATAATAGCTTCTTTCCAATCGTCTGGGACGTCTCCCATTTCGAAACATAAATTTATCAATTCGCACAGTCTATGTGACCTAAGATTCTCATAATTTTGATTTTGAAGTTCATGATACTTTTCTACAGTACCAACCTTCTCTTTCAATTTTCAAAAGAAAAATGCCGACCACTCTTCTATGAAACAACCCTCTACTCCAAACGTATCCCTTCTTTCCAAATAATCATTTCCAAAAAATCCGAATATCGAAACGAAAATGATTGATTATATCAGTATCTGAAACGACTTTTTTTTAACTTGAAGTGTTAAACTCGCGATTTATCAGATCCAGGTGTTTAATGTTCAGAGATATCAAGCCTGCTAAGTTGGACGAAATGTCATTCTTGCTGACACCTTATCTTCCTCATGGCGAAAGGCTGATGCCGTCGTACCCGATGCACTATCTAGGAGCATGATCTGGGCTCGTCATTGGAGAATGTGGGAGTGTTGTACCATCAAATGTCGCTTTGACAAACACCACAAGGCGATCCATCCGCGACAACGGAACGAGGTGTTGAAGGGGCGTTGACGATCGTCAGGTGTCGTCGAAGATGTCATCCTAGAGTCTTCGTCATCCTCCTGCAGCAGGCCTGGACATGAATGGGTACAGTAATGAGAATTCCTAATGTCAATCCGTGTCGACCCTTTAAGAACAGATGTAATCGAATTCTCGAATTCGTAATGTGAGAAAAAAAAGTTCTCGTGTCGAAACCCACTTCTCATTCATGTTCACATCATTCAAAAAGGCAAATGAAAAATGGCGTTCCAAAACGGTACAGAAGCTATTCTGACGAATATGTTATTATTGACACGAAAAAATAGATAAATTCCGATAAACATGGTTATAAAATGATTTATGACAATTCTTTTTGTAGTTTTTCTTGCAAGTTTGTGCAACTTTTTAAAAAACTGTTTGCTTCTCAGTAGCTTCAATTGTATTTTTCTGATTGCCTTATGAACTGAAAATTTTTTTTAATTTTCTCAGAACTAGATGATATCTTTCAATAAAATGTTTTTACGTCTCAAATGAGTACTGCCTTATCGTAAATAATTTATTTTGACCAACAGAAATGGTTTAATATTCAAAAAATAAAAAGTTATACTCAAAGTTTTAAAAAAATTGGTTAATATTTACACATAATCTTAAAAACAAGAAATTTCATATACAATTATACATGAAATAAATTGTGCAATATCGTGAAATTGGTAAGTGATTAGTGGACATAAAAATCCAAAGTTTTAAAAATATTTAAGATACCTAGAAAAAACATTTTGGTTTTAAAATTTAATTGGTCCAAAGCATCCGAAGTTTAAAAAAATCCAAGATGATGGCAGTGAAATGAAAAAAATGTTTTGTTTCCACCGTTGGAAAGTAATTACCATAACATTTTTTGTAAAAAGTCAAGCTTATCTTCAAGCACTATACGTAAAATACTGATCCTAGACATAAAAAATTCTTTACAGAAAAAAAGATCCTGGCCAGACAACTATTTTTAAAACATTTACTAATTATTTCGAAATTCAAATTTTCTAACTAATTTTTCATGGTGGCTATTCACATATTTTAGGGTTGTACTTCCAAAAAAAAACCATTTTAAACTATTGACTTTCGACTGCTACCGGTGTTTCTTTTTGGTTCCTTAAAAATGGTAACAAAAGTTTTTTGTTAGAACATCTCCAACCTTTAGTCAGTGCTGAGCTACTTGTCGATTATCTTTACGGGTGAGCAGTTTCTAATTCGCCGCAATTTTGAATCTTGGATGTTCAAATTTCCAAGCTTTGCAAAAGAAAGGTATTTTAAGCATCTTATACAGATTTCTTTTCTAAGTTGATGATTATTTGAAATGAAAACTGAAAAATTAATGTAGACTTACATTTCTTAAAAAAAAATCTCTCCCATTTTAATATTAAGGAAAACTTCAGCTGATTTTAGCAGTAAATAAGCATGTGCATCGATTTACCTCTTTTATATGCATTCCTTTTTTGTAATTTAAATGAATGCCGCAGGAAAAAGCCAACGAATTTTAAAAACACTGAATAACCTAATTCTTCGCTATTCCTTGAATATTTAGATAATATGTTCTTTATATTTTATTACACTTATTAATACGAGATTTGTTTACTCTAGAAAAAGGCTGCCACAACTTTGACTCCTTGATAATTATGGTTTCACTTCTCTAGGTTAGGGATTTGTTTAATCTTCGCTAACAGCTTATACACTTGTCACGTGAAAGGTGTCAACGTTGGGTGACATATTATAAATCAGTCGATTAAAGGGAATTAGAACACAGCAGGTTTCGAAGCAGACGTCGAGACATGAATGCGAGATGGAATTATGACGGATTATAGGAATCCGGATGGTCTACCAGATGAAATCTATATTTTGCAGGTAGGAGATTTTTATTCATCCTAGGAATATATCTGCTGATCTCAAATGAACCAGCAGATTTTGTCAGTTCTAATGTCTAACGTGGGCGGTTGTCAGGTTTGATATACTTAACAGAGTTTCAGCAGCTGGCCTCGAATTTCTGCAAAAGCTTTCCGTGTACCGTATTACGATGCAGGAATCCAGTAATTTATGCGCATAAATCACCACTTTACATTCACAATAAAGAAGATATATTAATATTATTTGACCAGTGCACCTCGCTGAAACGAAAGAAAGTGAAATATTGTTATTTTCCTAGCATTCAAATCTAGGAGATGTAATTACAAAACTCATCCTCTGATACCAAAATATCATGCCGATCTTTATCTTTATTACTATCTTGGCAGTTAATCATCAGCAGTTTCTTCATAATTTTTTAATTTATCTTTGGTTTGCGTCCTTCTACATTTCTTTTTAAAATAAATGTAAATTGGAAAGATCGAAATGTTGATAAGTTTGAGATTTCAAATAAGTTCAACAGTTTTCAAGTAGATTTTGAAGCAGTTCATGGGATTCAACTTAAATTACTTCAATAGAGTCAAAAAATTCCACGGAGATTAATTTTAGAAAACATATAGGCAAAAAAATAATTTCTCTCTAATCTTTTATTGAACTTATAAACTCGTATTAAACGTAGTGTATACTCTTTACCGACAGTGTTTTAGTGTGGGTTCGTATCCCACCGCTGCCACCAAAATTATGTTCTTGTTACGTCCTAAATATAACTTCTAATGGTGAACACGAATTACTAGCCTCTACTAGCCAAATCTTGGAAATATTATAATCCACCTACGAAACTTGAGTTTTTCACCTTACTACTTAAATTGGACGAGTCCTAGATGCTAAAATTTTTATTTTTATACTAGACTTGTAGTGGACATTAAGAACTATCTAAAATTTCATGGAAAATAAGTAAGCCCTAATAGAACTTTAATCACAAATTATTTCCAACTATGTTAGTCTTTGCAGAACTTAAAATATCTTTAAAGGAATCTATAAAACTTATTATTCTATATGAAACTCTCACTGTTCTTCTGTCTTTCACGTTTTATATTCCACCTTCTACTCATAAACAATTCACATTCTTCAATTCTGCTAACAGAAGACATACAAATTTGAATCTAAACGCTAAACAGTTAATTTGCTTTTTTCAAAAAAGGAACGACCTGCTCTTGCCTTGTATCTTGGTCCAGTTACCATTATCCAAGTCTCAAGGTCGCAGAGGGGACATCAATAAACTCTCAAAAAGTCTCCATATTCGTTAACCAGAAAAAAAACTACAGACGCATCTGTGTGTTGGAGTTGGTGGAGTGACTGTTCCTGTTTCTCCTTAAACTGAATTCGTAGCTGCTTATTGGCCCCCGCAGGGGTACCAACCTCGTCCCATTATCCCATGCTAATTCCTGACTATGGCTGTCACTGCCTCAGGGCGAGGACTGACAAGTAACACCTCTCGGCTCGTGTTCCCCTGGCGTAGGAGTGTCTCCTCGCCCCCCCCCCCCATATATAACCCTACAGAATAAGCATTGCTTTGTCCCCCTCGCGGTTCACCTTATCACTTCTCTTTCTTCTGCAGCGCCCTGTAGACCAAAAATCAACTCGTCATGCTCGCTTCATTTTCTCCCGACGGTAAAACAGCCATTTGTTAGGTCGTGTCAAACCGAGCGTCGCGGGGTGTCCAGCTCGAATGGCATCGATTGGCGATTCATCCGATCGATGCTCATAATAAATATTCGACTAGGGCCCAGTATGACCTGTCGATTTTTCTCCTTTTTTTCCTTTTTCTTTTCCAATTTCGTATGAGACTTTTCAAAATCTATCGGGTTCTGATCTGTAGTTTTGGGACTGAAGTTATGAAATTATTTTTGGCCACCTAAAGAAGTTATTCTAAAAATGTTTTATTTTTGAGACTTTAATGTACCAACTACTTGCCCATGTGGAAATAATTCATGGCGCTATACTGTACCAGCCTAGACCGCCACGAATCTATACTGGCACTATCTCGAGAAACTATGCTGGGCAGTGCGCAAATGTAACGCTCCAATCGGCTAGCCGCTATCTACACAAGGGGTACTGGCGCGTTCTAGTGAATTTAGTAAAATTTAGTAGATCTAGATGCGACCTAGATTGCAAATTTAATACTTATTTTTATAATTAAATCATTCCTGACATAAAAGCACTATGATCTATATTGAGAATATCAAAAAATTCCAGATTTTTATACGAAAAATGAAATATAGCTCGTATGTGTTTTTTTGCCAGAAAGTTTCCAAATATTATTGATAAAAAAGAAAATGATAATTGCAACTGTTTTGGAGCCAGGAGTCAACCGCAAAATTGAATGATCATTTTACTCCATAAATACTAGAATTACATATTTTTTAAATCATTAGGGCCTATTCCTGCATTGATTCAAATTTTTATTCGGAGTGAAAAATTGTTTAATTTCAATAGCTTTTATGTGAGACGCTTTTTTTCAAATTCTGGGGTTAGAATAAAAAAAACAACTTATGCAAAAACTATTGGAATTAGCCAATGTTCTACTATGAATAAAGATTTAATTGAAAAGAGGACTAAGCCCTGATTATGTAGAAAAGATGTAATTCTAGTATTTATGGAGTAAAATGAGAAAATCCAGTTTTGAGGTTGGGTCTTGATTCCAACGCCCTTACGCCGAAAAAGAAGGTGGAAAACTTCAAACCTCGTGGTCGTGAAACGAAATGTATTCACACGGAGTGGCGGCATGGCGAACATCTGATTTTTGCAATCCGGTTCCGGTTATTGTTGTCAACTTTGATGGTAGCAGTTTTGAAATTGCATTGCATAATGAAATTTGAGTGTTGTTGGTAGCACTGCATAATATTTGAGGTTAGGAAATATGTCATTTTAATGTAAATGAGCACTGGAAATATGGCATACGAAAAGGAAAATTACTTTCCTAGAAAACCTAACGATAAAATGTCTTTATTCAGCAATAATTTTTTATATTAACTTTGTCTTTCATTCAATAGTTTACCAATAAACAATGTACAGTGCGTCAGATCAATCAATAGTTAGTGATAAATTAAATTAACGAATCTGCACTATGAGACAGCACTGACAACACAGGCAACTTTATTTCGACTATTTCCTTTGATTTGAGCCCTGCAATAAATGTAATCTGTTATCTTTTATTAATTAGTTTTTAAATGACGCCTTCTGTTTCAAAGTCTAAATAGAAGTACTTTCTAGAGCCAAGCTAGATTTTAGGCGGAATTTTTATATTAATGTGATGTCAAATTCTGGCTAGCAACATTAGTGGGTCTACATAGAATTGCGTGATGGATTTTTCTATCTAGTAGGTATAGATAGCACCAAAAGAGCGCCAATCTAATTCGGCGTGAACAGACATCCACGAATAATCCAGTACTGGCGCTAGAATAATTCCAGCCTGCCAGGAATTATTTCCACACGGGTATTTAACTTATAAAGTTAGTTTTAAATAAGTATTCTAGGCCGAATCCATTCATAATTAGAATAAATATTCTGCGAATTTGTAAGTGGGGAGGGGGGGGGGGTGTTTCCTACTGAATAATGCGTATTTTTTTATAATATTTATAATATTTGGCCATTATAGTACTTTTTGCAAAAGCTAGATTCAATTTTTTACCACAGTTAATAACGTAACTTCAGTTAATTTGAGTGAAAAAATCAAAGTGAAAAATTCGAAAAATTGAGTTTCTAAAAGAAAAATGATCCTCTGTATTAAAACAGTTTAAACAAAATAAAACTTATACGATGTATTCTTTATATGGCGGTAAGTTTACAAACAAAAATGAAGTTTTGTATTTGAAAAACACAATACTTTTTATTTATTACTGATATTTTTTTTAATGTTTGCTTATATCGGGAAGATAACTTGTAAGTTTTATGTGGGCTAAACCATTCATATACCAAGCAGAATTTGTGTTCGAAAACATGTAATTTTTCTTTTGAACGTCTTAAGAGCTTAGTCCTTAGTCCTTAGGTTGGCCTAAAAAAATTATTTCATTTTATTATCTCACTCCCCCCTCCCCATAGTTCCTTTCTTTTTGTGTAAAAATAATTTTGAAATTGTTCATAAATAAAAAAAAAGCCTAACCAGTCGTGCAAGGAATCTTACACAGATTACTAACATTTAAAGTAAAGAAACCACCCCTGATAAGGGGTTTCTTGATAAAGTTCTTTTTATGCACCCTAAATATGTATCTTCGGCCATGAATGATTAAAACTGGTCTTATCAAACTATAAGTGTACGCTGGTGATATAAAACTACTTTTAATTTTTAAAAACTAGCGCTTAGAACGATGTTTTGCTTCTTTCACAGTTCTTCACGTAATTTCTCATATGTAAATTTCCAGAATTACTTCAGATGTATTACTTAAATATTTTATAAATATTTTTAATTATTTAAAAACAATTTCACTTTCGGTTTTAAGCCTTTAAACCACCCTTATTTTAAAAAATGGTAAAATACCGTCTTTTGGTGAAAGTGCGTGATTTTTAATTAGAATGACAGAAAATCAGTCTAAAATTAAATAAAAATAGTATCGCCTTATACAAACTAATGCAAACTAGAATACTATCCTCAGGAGGAAAAAAGCTCTATTGTAATTGACCGGAAATCGGAAGTTTTGTGGTTAGATTCCCAATGGAGTGAAGATGGAGTAGGATCTTTTTTTCCAAGAAATAATTTTAATTTCTATTTTGTTCTATTTCATTCTATTTGATTGTTCTCATATTTTTAGGCGCATTTCTTAAGGTGCGTAAGTTCTTATATAAAAATCTATAAGGCGTCTCGAAATTGAATTTTTTATTAAATAATATTTAGTTATTAAAAAACATTCCTGCGTTGAAATGTTGTCATAGGCTTATACTGCCCAATATGTCGAAGGCATTTTTGGTTAGAGTTTTTGGTTAGTTATTATTATTATTATTATTATTATTATTATTATTACACCATTAAGCTATTTCCCTTTCGGGGTAGGCGTGACTCACTCGGCGATGAAGGGAGGAATGTGAGGAATGGATATAAAAGTTTTAGATTGATCTAGAATTTTCGTGATATTTATTTAAATAACACGTTCGCTCCGCAACACTGCTCCGACCCAGGTTGCTGATCAATCTCTCTAGAAATAAGCCTAAGTGAAGGTGCACACAAAGTCGTCATGTGAGGTTCCCCACTTGGGTCCATTAGTATCCAAGGTCTTTTGTTTCAGGCGTCATTCACTCTCCTGATACTCTTTTTATTAACTATTTGTCGCCATATGTTTATGCCATATTTTTGTTTCTTTTACGTCCATGCATTTTTTCATGCAGGCTCTCGTGTTTCTGTGGCTTCTTATGTCTCTCCTAACTAGGGCCTCATTCACACATTCTAACCATTCTTTCCACGGCCTGCCTCTGGGCACACTACCATTTACTTTACCTCGATACACTTTTTTCGTTAGTAGTTCATTTGGCATTCTCTCAACATCCCTATACCATATTAACCGATTTCTTTCCCTTGTGTTTACTAACGTCACTTGACTTAGTTCGTGGCTACGATGTGTTACTGGGTTCGCCCTAGTAAAAGAAAAAAAATAATACCTGCGTTATAATTAAATATCACGAGAATTGTAAATCAATCTAAAAAAAATTTACCTCCTTCCTCACATTACTCCCCTACTCACCGAGTGAGTCACGCCTACCCCGAAAGGGAATCTTGCCAATCTTGCGAAGGGGCTCCATGTTGAAGCGTCTATCACTCGGTGGTCGCTGGTCAATTTTGAATAATGAACGCATACGCACATACTAGGCAGTCTGATAAGTTCAGTCCACCCTAATTTTGCCGCCTTGTTTATGGCCTACCTAGTGAGGCTGCTTGATGGCAGAATGGATGATGCTCACTTTTCTGTACAAAGAGGTATATGGCATTCACTGTGCCTGGGCTACGCCAGACATTCGTCAGGCATATTTCCAGATCTTTGGAATCAACTAAATGTACCGAGATCTATCTCGGTGAAGGTGGCCAGATTCGGTGTGTTGCCTAGAGAATAGGTCACGGCTTTGGCAAAATGGGGACTCTCACGAGTTCCTCGAACCAAATTAAATGAATCAATCATGAACAATTAATACCAATTATAATTAAGTTTTTAAAAATTTAAAGTTTGCTCACTAATAGTTTTTTTTTCATTTTTTATTTTTTCGTTTACACCTTCATGGTAGCCACTATTAAGGTCATAAAAATCGACCTGCAATCGTGCTACAGTGTTGAGGGCATTGATGTTCCCAATACAATTCAAATGGGATTTAGAGGGTTCGAGAGTTCGTGACGCGAGTTAGCACCTTTTCATTTTGTCTCCATGAGTTAATACCTTTTAAATTGGCCCCTCTGAGATGGAACATTTTTATTTTGACATATCGAAATGGTCTGGAAAATGTGTGCATCTTGAAGTACATTAGCGTAGCTTTTGGAATGGCCAAAAAGCGCCCAAAAACGTTTAAAATTGTGGAAATGGCGCACATGTTTCTTGGAAAACGTGAAAATTGTATTAAAAAGTGGTTATATATTTTTTTTATGAAAAAATACAACATTTCTATTCAAAATTCAATTGCTGCTTAGAGTGATAGAGAAAATTTGTTCACGTAATCTATGTGCGTTTTTGAAAGTATCGGGGCTACCACTAAAAAAATCAAATACGAGAAAAAGCTGCATAAAGTTTCGGGAAGTTTAGAATGTCCTCACTTGATCAAATTTGAATTTACCTGTATTTTCCGCGATTTTGAGATTTCGAAATGGCACTTAGCTCAAAAAGTTTGTAACGCAAAATAATAAAATGCAATAACAAAATCGACAATTGTGGGTCCGGATGCAATAAGGGCACATAAAATTTTTTCGTGCGAAAACGAAGTCCCCTGGAGGCTTTAGAAAAAATTTTCGAATTTAAATTTTCAAAA
>NC_046666.1:73969160-73995421 GCF_010883055.1 Belonocnema kinseyi | reverse complement strand
TTTGAAAATTAAAATTCGAAAATTTTTTCTAAAGCCTCTAGGGGACTTCGTTTTCGCACGAAAAAATTTTATGTGCCCTTATTGCATCCGGACCCACAATTATACTTACGTAGCCCATTATATGATTTATAGTTGAACGGTTTTTAGCGTTCCCCGAAGAATTCTATTTTTGCACTTATCTCCTTATGTCTAGGACCCTATACATAATGAAAAAGTGAGAGGTCTCTTTGTAGAACATTTTTAAATGATCCAAAGTTTTTAAAGGGTTTTGTCGTATATTTGGTGGTTTGAGATAAGAATCAGACTTAATGCAAAACAAATTCTCTTGGTCACAAGAGTTTGTGTTAAGCAAATATTTAATTGTGCATATAATAATCATAGTATATTGTTTAAAAAAATAAATTTTTTGATTCAATAAAGAAATTTTTCTGATTACTCGTAATTTTTTTAAAATAAACCTAAATGTTGGATCCCACGGAATATACTTTGTCGCCTGCTAAGCAGACTTCAGTAGAAAAAGTATTTCAGGGTGGTCCATAAATAATCTCTAGCATATTCGGAAACCGCAGCACTACAAAGGAATTAGTTATGAATTTTAATTGAATCAAACTCGTGGGAAAGATTCAAATTTCTACCAACAAGCAAAATCATAAAAAAATGTCAAACTCCATATATTGACTGATTAAGTTTACCTGAGAAAACAACTTTATCAATCAAAAGCTATCTTATTCATGAATACATAGATATTGAGATAAAACTAACACTGCTTCTTACATAATACTTACGAGGAGATTATACCGA
Organism: Belonocnema kinseyi; assembly: GCF_010883055.1. NCBI lineage: Eukaryota > Metazoa > Arthropoda > Insecta > Hymenoptera > Cynipidae > Belonocnema > Belonocnema kinseyi. Next base: position 73,994,620 of record NC_046666.1, on the reverse strand, counting down.
CAGATTTTTATCTAACACCACCCGATCAAATCTGTAATAGACATTATTAACCCGAAATTAATTCAATCAATTATATCAATTATACTTCAGCCACCAGGGACTAAAGTTTACAACAACTCTGCCGAATAAATTATCTAAAAGATCATAAAATCATAAAGAAAAAAAGACTCGTGAAATTCACCTGAGTCGAGATGAATCCTACGGGAGATTGCGTTAACTTATAATTATAGTCACAGGTAAGAATAATGAATGAATGAAACCACACTGGGCCCCAACGGGAGAACGACTCTCATAAAACCATGTGAAAACTTTCAGAACCGAGGTTGGTAGTCACAGAATTCCAATCATAAAATCAACTCAGGAATGCGAAGAAGTTATGAATAAAGATTAATTACGCTTTTCAAGAAATGATAGAAATCATTGAAGACAAGCATCTTTCTGCTACTTAGTTGTGTACCAGAGAGAATGAGATAACTATAATAAGAAACTGTTTTATTATCTCATAATTTAATACTTATTCCTCGAAGAGTTAAAGTTCTTAAAAATTAAATTTCTATTCCACTTAAATTTGATATCAAAGAACTATCAAGTTTGGCATGAAGACAAGATTCACGTCGCACATAAAATCAAGAAAGCATAAAAGATTTAATCTTGAATACAATCTCGGATCTCATAGAAATAAAGGAGCGAGTTGTTACGAGAAATAAAATAAGAGTCAACCTATCTTCCTATAATTGTCTCTTTTATTATGACAGGATGAGATTTCGCATTGAATGGTCTATGAGCTGAACGTCGAAAGAGCCGAACCGAACCAAAGAGAGAAAGTCCGGGGTTGTGAATCGTGGAATGACATTCGTCGACGCATCGTTTCGCGTGAGAAAGGAACGAGCTTCAAAGAGACCCTCGGACTTTCGTGGCAATCATATTTGTTACGCAGAATTTCATGAGGTGCCCTGAACAGATCGGTGTCGCGCCGCTTCGTGGTCTGTTGGCCTCGTGGAGGCTCGTTATACCACGGCGCTGCCTCGTAAATAACTGTCTTATATTCCCGTCCGTCCGTCCGCCCGTCTATCCTTCCACCTCGCTTCCTCAACCTTTCCTGTCCTTTCGCATTTTTCCCCTTTATTTTTCATTTTCGCATCTTCGATATTGAATTTTTTCTGCCACCTTGATGAAGAAACTATATAGCTACATTTAGAGCAAACCGAGATATTCACTGAAAGCGTAAAAGGATATCTGTGCAGATGTGCTTCTGAGTCAGGAATCAGCCTCCAAGAACTTCAACTTTCGTCATGAAAAAACTTAACACATACAATCTTCTAGCAATTAATAATGAATAAAATTATGGTAAAAGTAATTATTTTTAATTAAATTTAAATTCATTGTTAAGTTTTGTTAATAAAAACTATATCATTGATAAAACATTATTTCGTTTTATAATACAAATGTTTGAATAAGTACAAAATAAAATAAAATTGTGTACAGATTTTCGACAAATAATTAATTGCTTATTAAAAAAATTGATTTCGCACTACTGTATCATCAACACTCCTTATGATTCTCAAGCGTAACGACAGACTTTAACACCAATAATATTCATTAAAGGAGGAGATATTTATTACGTGAATTTGAAAGATTGTACTAAATTCAACTTGACATTTTTTTTAATATTATCAAATCTTTAAGTGGCTTTAAATTTTATTTTGTAGTTTACAAATACGAATTCTAAAAAAAATCTTTTCAAAGAGGTTCATTTTAAACCTAAATGAGCGGGCAGGCTTTTTAATTTTCAAATCTTTAAGATATAACTTGTAATTGATTACAATTTTTTAAAATAAAGTTTCAATAGAAACTTAAAATACTAAGACATAACGTTTACATATTCATTTTTCTAATTGGAAAAATCTTAACTGGTATTTTTGAACCAAAATTTATGAATTTGTTCATTACCTGCAGTCACAAATAAATCATTTCAGTTAATATTTCAAAACGGTGGGAATTTTTCTCTAAATTTGAAAATGAAGAGCATAGGAATTGTTTAAAGCAATAAAAAAAAAGTTCAAGTCACCAAGCGGTTTCGATGGTCTCTAAAAGGTTAATGATCTAATATTTATGTTTGTATAATTATTTATGGCAATTGCTAAAGATTATATTATTCATTGACTATAAATAATTTTGATTAAAAAATAAAAGAATTTAGCTGGTTTTTTTAGAAGGATCTGAGGATATCTGAGATAAACTAATAAAGCCCTAATTTTGCCTTTTCTTAACACAGAAAAAAACTAAAGTGAAATTTCGTTGCATGTTAAATTTTTCCTTGTTAAAGTTTACAAAAAATTTCACAAGTTTTTGAAATATTCACTCCAATAATTTAGTATTAAATGAAAATCAAACAAATGTATGGATATTGTTGTAAAAAGAAAAGAAGAAATGTTTTAAATTGTTATTTCATAATGCTAATAATTGAGTTATGATTTCTCAATTTAGAAAAATAAAAATGTAAACATTAGGTGTTAATATTTAAAATTTTCATACAGTTTAAAAGTATTATTTTGACACAGTTGCGTGAACACCCTGATTTAAAATATATATTTTTAAACATAACTTTTTCATCCGAATTCGAATCTGTGAAATAAAACATTAAAATCAAAACCATTTATATTATTTTATACGGATATTGATAAGCGACATTAATTGGTTTTAATAAGCAACTCATAATTTGATCATAGCCTGTATACTCTTTTATTTTATTTTGCACCTATACAAAGATTTGAATGATCAACATATGAAATTGATTACTTTTATATTAATGATACATTTATTATTTTAAAAAAACTTTACAATTAATTGCAATTTAATTAGAAATTATTATTTTACAATATTTTTATTACTTATTAATTTTCAGAAGATTGTAGAGATTCTGTTTTCTTTCTTAGGAAAGTCGGAGTTCTTGGAGATTCATTCGAGATTAAAATGAGTCTAGAGACCCCTAATAAATTAAAAAAAATTGAAATTAAAGAAAAAAACTTTAATACTCTGCAAATAATCATTTTTAAGCCTATTTTACTCACTTGCGTTACCTGGATTGAAATTAATCCATTCCGAATTCAGTAGGTACATATCGTGGGCGTTTCAATACACTACATTTAGGTATGGTACTGATCACGAATTCGAAGATTTGTTGTTTTTTATCTACCATGTTTTACATTTGGAGTCGAAGAAATATTGAAGAAAACATTACATTACGTAAAAAAACGCCCTTCTCGGATAATTCGGACCGGTTCTACTAATTAATTCAAAAACTTATTAATTTTAATTGTTTATTTGCAAATCTGTAGATAGGCTTGATATTCATGCTGATGCAGTAGGCCAAAAAACTGATAAATAAAGACATCTATGTACTACGTACTATTCTCTCTCTAAATGAACCATTGAAATCTCACTGATTGCAACAGCCAGAAGTGTATCACTGACAATCAGTGATATTTTACTGTTTAACTTGGTTGAGTTCCCTCACTGGTTTAATCAGTGATATTAAATGACTGTACAGTACCAGTATTCATCTGATCGTACGCGTTGTAGACCGTCAGCTGGTTAGGTATGACACTTATTACTTATCACTTTCGTGATAACATTTGCAAAATTATAGTCTAAAACCCCCACTCTACTCTCATAACAGCTAATTTAAAACTGGATGCGATATAATAGAACTTAATATATTGCGCCTAACTGTGGGAAAGCCCGTCATTGAGTCAACGTGTCACGTCGTTGAAAGTTAAAGCCAAGTAGGGGCTTTCCCATTTTTAAGCGATAGATGTTTCACTTAGTTCACTTACTGATGCACCCAGCTAAAGTCCGAAAATCGCTGGCTTACCAGTGATAAATCAAAATGTTTTTTCAACCAGTGACAATTGCAATGGTACCTAATAGTTTTTCTTTACTTGGTGCGAATGACTGATTTACTGACGAGAAGTCTTATTTTTTCAGGACTCTCTTTATTCGTCGCCGGGATAAATTCATATAATTTTTGTTGTTTCGAAAACTCAGCTTTAGTCCTTTTTGACTAAAAAATACTACGTCTCAATTTTGGATCAATATGCGACACAAAATAAGCAGATTTTTTCTGTGCGATATATAGGTTTTTCGAAACAGTTCCTCGGTGCGCAATCGACTCGTGTAGATAGACTCACCTCTTTATAGATATAACCTTTCTTCGACAGTATTTCTTCAGATCATTCAAAAGGGTCTAAAAACATCCGAATTTAATTATAAATTCCCATTACCTTTTGTACAGTTAAATCCGTTTTTTTATTACGAATCTAACGATATAAAAAATGTAGATGAAGCTTTTTTTCAAAAATTGAGGCAAGATACCAAAGATTACAAGAGTGTCGACAGCTATGTCTGGGTTTCATCGTGATATAAAGTGTAAAGCAGAAAAAGATCCGAAACCAGAGGTCTTTGATTTATAACAAGCAAACGAAACTAGACGAATCAATTTTTTGAAAAATTAAGACAATTATTGTTTCTGTACGGTTGGAATATCAATAATTCGATTACCAAACTTCAGTTTGAGAAAAAAATGTTTTATTCGTAAAACAAAATGAATTTAAAACAAAGTTAAATTCCAATGACTAATTCATTACGTAAATCTCAAACTTGTTAAACACGTAAACTCATGGTAAAATTCATAAATACTTTTGAAGACAGTATTAAATTAAAAGTACATTTTTACATTTCATTTATTTAACAGTCCGACTGATTATAATAACTCATTTTTTAATCATATTGCTCAATAAGTTTCAAGGCACAACATATCTGTATAAATATTAGGCAATAATCTCAGGTGGATTTAAAACGTTTTATTCGCTTACTCCTTATTTGACCATGGTGCACACTTAAAAAAAATAAAAGTGTAGTTCTGTAAATTTCTTTAAATAGAATGAAAAGTATGCGATTACTTTGAAATTACACGAACATTTAAATTCTGAAGTGAGATTCATTCTAAAACAGCTTTTTTGCACAACCTCCTCCCTGAAATCAACAGTATTATGTAGTTTTTAACGCACTGTAGTGCTTCAAAAACTGCACAATACATCTCCTTTTTGTTAACCACAAATAAAAAATAAATTTATCCACTCATTTTCATAAACAAATTAAGGGATAAAATGTACAACTAGGGGTTTAGTAAATGAAACAACTTTTTTTTCAACTAAAACTGCTTTAATTAATCCCAGTAAAATGGTAAAGTGTGAGAATTTATAAAAATATAAAGTCATTATTTGTATAAACAATTATCATAAGAAAATGAATACAGTCATTATTGCTTTCAAATTCGTTGATGCCTAACTAAAATATATCGACAAATATAAACAATTGTTGTTTTTATAAACAAATTCTATTTAAGAAGGTACATTGCTGTACGAATAACATTCTATAATAAGATACAAATAACGATTTGAAATCAATAAATATCAACGGTCGAAGAAAGGATTGATTTGTTTCATCAAATCATTTTACAAATAACTAATTTTGTTTATAATTAGTAGTTCGAAATTCTGCTTGTAAATTCCAAAATTAAAATTTTTCACATAGAATTTGCTTATAACATATCAGATTATTAACTATCAAAAATATACTTTTGCTTATAAGGTTTTTGTATGACAATTTTGTATCAGGGTCCCAATGAGTCAGTGGATGATGGAAAATTGTTAATTACAGATTTTATGTATATTTTATATTATATTGTTAACAAATACCATTACGATACATATTGTACAATTTCCGTTAATTATTAGACCATAAAAAAGTAAAAATGCCAACAAATTATTATTTAAATTTAATTATAAACATAAAATATGTATGTTGACGTTTTTCAAATGATTAACGCATAAATTAAATTTTGTTGCAATATTTTCATAGAGAAATTGCCTCGTCAACGGTTTGAAATGATACCTGGAGAAATAAAACTCACCTTAAGTTAGCCCAGCTTTGTTCACTGTTTTTTCTTTCACATACAAAATCTTTCATTGAAAGAAGGTAAAATTTTCCAAAAATTCTTCAGGATTTTACTTGCAGTTGAATATTACGGTTGTAAAAATGTTCGTTTTAAAGCATTTCTATAAAATGTAATTTATGTGTTTAAATTTGTTACGTATGTTGAGTATCTTAAAAATATAATTTCATATTTCTAAGTTGAAAAATTAACCATCAATAAATGATGATTAACAAATTTGTAGATCTTCTTTGGGATCATAATTTTTGTTTATTCTCTTTTCGTATCTTGCATAGTTTGCCCATCAAATAGATTTTTATATTTTTTGACTATTTTTTTGTGATCAAAATTAAAATTTTTTATTTTATAAGAAAATCCACAAAGTTGTTATGATAATCTGGTGGAACTTTCAAAACGAAAAGTTTTCCTTCTCTTTGCTTTCATATATCGTGCTTTGTTTGGCTTAAAATATTAATTTTCGATTAATTTTTTGAATCTTACATATGCTATAACTCTGATAATTTCCTTTTTATCGAAAAAAGGCATTAGGATAAATTGTTTAGCTTTCTGAGTACTCTGAATAGCTACACATACAATTTTTATATCTTCAAACATAATTCCAAAAAAATTTGAAAATACTTTAACTTTTCTAATTTTTATTCAAAATGTCTGGTTAACGAACTCGTCCTATCTTTTAGGACCTAACAAAAGTGTATTAAAGATCGATTTAATCCGTACGAACAGACAGACAGGCGCCATCGCCAAAACTTGATTTTGGGGTTAGGATTTCTCGAAACGTCGAGATCCGTTGAAAAACTGGTGTCAAATTTTATACAGTTCTAATACTTTCTCAATCATAAATGGTGAGAATGTAATAATTCGGCTATTCGTACAGAAATTTTGGTACACCTAACCAGGGCTTTCTCGGAAAACTAAAAATCGATAACTGAGCTTTTTTCTCGTGGACATACCCATATAAAATGTATACCTAAAATAGAGTTTGGAAATCAGTTTCAAATTATTCCATAACATTTAGCGACATATAATTTTTTACTAAGTAAACTAGAATTTCGAGTTCGCCCTAGAAAATAATAACCAATTAGCTATAAACAGTGGAGGCATATTTACATGAATGTATAATAGTATTTAAAAAATCTGTACCAAAGGCCAATCTGATAAAGTGATTTTTTCAAATATTGTCGTTCTCACAGGCAAACATGCAGACATGCATACAGTATTGCAGACACATTCGTAAAAACCTGTTTTTCGGGTTCAGAAGGTCTCAAAACGTGGACATTTGACAAAAACGAGGGAGGAAGGGTCAAATTTTACACAAATCTAATACTTTTTATGATGAGAATTTGATATGCCATTTGCGTAAAGTTATTTATCGAAATTTCATTATCCACCTTACTATATTCTCCAAATCCTAGCCTTAAATGAACAAGACAAACATTAAAAAGTATTGGTGATAAATCCATAAAATATTGTGTTTAAAAAACAACAGTAATGAATTTTTTATAAAGTACTTTAGAAGTTTTATAATACCTCAGATGATTCAAAATCAAAAACTATGCAGGATAATGTTGGGGCTGAAATTGTTGATTTCAATATTATGTATAGCTGAACTTTAAAAAATAGCGATCTCTTCTTTTACGCTATCATTTTTTGCATGTCATTTTTTTGTATGTGATACCTTTATGCTATTATTTTCAATATAAAAAAAATGTCTGTGAAATTATACCAGTGATATCATTTAACAACTACTTAAGCCTTTTTTTCTGAATCTTATTTGAAATTCCATACACAGTGCCCCAAATAGCCGCGCAGAAATCTTGATTTGTGGCTTGCAAGGTTTTGACCAATTTCCCTAGATCTGGTGTGGCATTGGTCAAGTAAACTGACATGGGCCATACATACCTCGTACCAATTTATTCTCATTTTGTAGAAGAATATTATATTGATTGGATAAAAATAAAAATAAATATAAAATGTTAGATTGCCACTTAATACGTCTTTTTATGCTCTATTCAAGTAAATATAGAAGATCGTTAAAAAATTGTGCAACGCTTTTTTCTTTTTTTTAATGAGGCAGAGAGTAAAATTGATGAGAAGTTAAAAAGGATAAAACAACATGAGTTAAATAAAATAAAAATATAACTAAAAAAGAAATCACGTAATATGATTTCAAGTTAAATCAGATAAATCAGATAAAATGATTCCCCATAAAATCACGGTTTTAGACTAATTGTATTCTTCACGGAATTTCAAATAAGATCCAGAAAAAACAATCTTGAGTGCTACAAAATGAGAGCACTTATAGAATTCCACAGTCATTTATTTTATATTGAAAATAACAGCATAAAGTTATCACATTAAAAAAAATGATAACGTAAAAGAAGATATCTCTATTCACACAGTAAAATCCTTTTTATATTCTCCTGAAAACTCTTGAATCAATAAAAATATAGATTTTTAATGACAAACCCATTAAATCGTTTTTACGGTCCCCCAAAACTCATTCGATGAAAATCGAATGAGAGTTTAGCAGAATTTTGGTCTTAGTTATAATTGTTTTGTTATTTTATTTTTTTAAATAATTTCCATTTATATAAAGAAATTGTTTTCTATAGGATATTGAGAATTAGTGTTATTTTATGAATCTATAATTTTACATTGAAATTCTAATTGTAGGAATGACATCTCTGAATTCTATGGCCAATTCAATAAATTTGATGACCACATATTTTTGATTCTGTTGTTTTTTTATTGTTTAAACAGTTATTTGCTCATTTTCCAACAGGTTTGATTATTCTAATCTTTACATTTTGCGCAACCAATTGTATGAAAAAATTAGGTATAGGGAGCCTGTTGTTATATGCAAGTGAAAAAAATTATTCCAAATTTTTAAATCTGTAATTTTCCGTTATATCAAGATATTAAATCTTTCAATCGTAATTTTTTGATAACATGTGAATATATCTTACTAAATAGCAAAAAACTAAATTACATAATATCCAAAAAGTTGAATTTAAATTTTGAGTATTTGGTCTGTTTTGTGTAATAACAAATAATACAAATGCATATTGGCGAAAAAAGATCTTTTTCTATTAGCTCCGGTAAAAATCGAACTAACGTAAACTGATTGCAGGCCAGATTCTCTTATGACTAAGCTACGGAGGATTGAAAATATTTTTTCCTAAAGTCGAACATGCTGCCTTTCGAAACGACATTCTATGTAGATCAAGGTTCGAGAGGTTTCGATCCACCTTAAGCTGTAGATTCCTCCATCGTACACTTGGCTGCAACCCAAACCGTGATTTGGGGGGTAAAAAACAGACTTTTCCCATTTCAAATTAGACATGCTCTTATCAGATAACTCAATTGTGTGGAAAATATTCATCCGTGATTGATGATATATACCAGGACAGTCCCATGCAGACAATTTAAAAAAATCAAACTCTAAGAAAAATGCCTTCGACATATTGGGCTGTAAGCATCTTAGGTCTGAGAGAAAAATGAGGTTCCTCATTTTTACATTCTCATCCTAATTAGAAGTTATTGGTCTTTTGTCGGTTTTCATTAAATCTCTACATTTTGAGACCCCCTGAGCCAGAAAAAACTATTTTTACGAAGGTATCTGATTAATGACCATATAAAACAAACTTTTTTGAGCCTTAAAAGAAAGGAATAAGTTCAGTTTTTTTGTTATTTGTAGTAATACGTTTATTTGTTGTATTAGGAAATTTGAACGATTTATCCCTACACGCAGAAAAAAGAACCACACATTTTACTGAAAACCAAGTTAAATCTACAGATCTTCCTAGTACTTATATGGACAACATGGCAGTTCAGCAAACGTTACAATTATAGGCGAATAAGTATGACTATCAATGATGGTTACTAGTACCGATTCTCAAGTGGTGGTGACCTGCGGATCAGTAGATTTTACCGATCCAGTCGCTATTCTGTACAGTTCCTGAATGCTGCAATCACGAATTATCATGTCACTTTAACGAATAATATAAATAGATCTGAATTATGTTATCGGCGTAGACTACAGCTAAGACAGCACTATAAATTGTCAAAAAGTATTGCTAAAAAATAATTAATAAATAAGCGCACGGTTATTTCTTACAAATATTTTCTGATATACTTATAATTAATCGTTATTTGTAAGTTAGAATGCTTATAATACAATTCAATTTTCGCACACAATGGGGGGATTCGAACGCATAAACCTAAGCACGCAGGGACCCGTTCATTTTTCGGAACGGTAAAAATTAAGAAAGGTAAAATTTCAGAATGGGTTATAATACTTAATAGTAAAACTTAGGAATAGAAAAAAGTAGGAAATAGCAATAAGTCGGAAATCCAAAACTCTGAAAGGCATTTCATCGGAAACCAAAGAAGCGGAATGGGTGAAAATTCAGAAGCGTTAAAATTAGGAGGGTGAAAAATTAGGAATATGTAAATATATGGAGAGAAATAATTCGGAAAGTAGAAAAATTCGGAATTGTTAATAAATATACCTATTATCAGGTGTATAATTGTTTATTCATGGTAGGAAACAAATGTTTATCGCAGTGAATTTAAATATCATATCATAATAAATTTATGTTGTACGTTGAAAATTGTTTTTAAATTATATAATGATAAAAAATAATTATTTTTTCGTGAAAAATTTAAAATTACGGCTTTCATAAATTTATTATGATATGCTATTCAAATTTACTGTGATAAATATTTGTATGCTACCATAAATAAAAAACTATAGACCTGCTAATAGCAACATTTATTTACTATTCCGAATTTTTCTACTTTCCGAATTTTTCCTCTCCGTATATTTACTTATTCCTAATTGTTCACCCTCCTAATGTTAACGTTTCCGAATTTTTACCCATTCCGCTTCTTTGGTTTCCAAATAAATACTATTCAGAGTTTTGGATTTCTGATTTATTCCTTTTTCCGAATTTTTGGTATTCCTAAGTTTTACCATTATTTATTATAACCCATTCTGAAATTTTACCTTTCTTAAATTGTATCCGTTCCGAAAAATGAACGGGTCCCAGCACGTAAGTCAACAGTCTTAACCACTACACTAGTATACGAGTTGCGATCTGTAAAATAATTTTGAAATGCATTTGTAACTGAGGGTGGTGACCTTGGGTTCGACCTCTGAATACGCAACCATGCCATCGCGACACACAACAAAAGTTCTAGCATTCACATCATATCTATATGTCAGTTGAAACAGTCACGGAAAAACAACACGGCTTGCTCCAATAAACTCGCTAGTGTACGCGATTTGTGAATAAGTTGTGTCACCCAAAATTGTATTATTTTTATAAAACCTCTTCCTTGCAAAGTAGGAATATGGAGTAATGTGACGACTGTCACAGAAATGTCAAAAAGGAATGATTTTTAGGTGATGCAATCCATTCATTGTCGATTGCGTCGTGATTCACCCGGTGCTCCGCGCGGATAGGTTGCGTTGCGACTTTAGGGGCGAGTTAAGTAAATCGATCGGATTGGTAGCATGTACAGATATTTCGGTAATGTCCACTGCACTACTATTGTAATCTCGGTTCAGTGGATTTTACATGTCGATTAGTATGTAATACGAGGGAATAGAGGTTTATTTCACTGAAGGATAACCGTTGAATTAACCTTAATTTCATTGTGACATTTAAGAAATGGTAAGTGATTTTGACATTTTCACCCTCTTATTAAGAGCAATTTATACTGTTACGGTTACAAGAAACCCTTTACAATTCTTGATAAGTAAATATTACATTTCTTTTTTCTGCGTGTATGACCTTTTTCGACGCAAAGAAATTTATCAAAGTTAAAGCATTTTCAACATTTAAAACAAAACGAAAATTAAGGTTTTAAGCCAAACAACTCACGATATGAAAAAACCTTTGGGTGAAAAAAATATTGCTTTTTAAAAGTTCTACAAGATTATCATAACAGCTTTGTGAATTTTTTTGAAAAATAAAAAATGCAAATTTTGAGCCCACAAAAAATAAAAAATTTTGTTTTGCTGTCAAACTATACAAGATAAAAAAAGATGACAAAAATTGTGCACTTAAAAAAGATTTACAAATATATTGTGATTAACTTTATTATAGGACGCGTTGTTTTTGTTTTAATCGTGAAAAATGGCAATGCAAAGTAAAAAAAATCCAATTTTTAAATTCTCATCCTAATAAGAAGGTATTGGTTATATGTAAAATTTCACTTAGTCGGCTTTCATCAATTCTGGACGTTTTCAGATCTCCTGAGTAAAAAAAAAATGATTTTCCGAATGTATCTGTCTGTCTTTCTATAGTCTGTAGTCCATCATCTGTAGGCGCGATAACTTTCGAAAGACGAATCAGATTGGATTGACCTTTGGCACACGTTTTTAAGGCATACAAAGAAAGAACAAATTCGTTAATCAGCCATTTCTGACAAACTGTTCGGGTTGTGTCCATTGTAGATGCTTTTTGAGAAATCCAAAATTCTATTTTCCATGGAAACTATATGCGAGACGGAAAAAATTATTAGCAACAAAATTGTTTATCCTGAAAAGATGAACCAATCTCGTAAGAATTATTTTTTCTGATAAGACACATTTTTCGTTTTAATAATAAAAATGTTATTAAAAATAAAAAACTTAATTTTTCGTTGTAACTATGCAAGATACGAAATAATATTAATAATTAAAAATTGTTCATCCGAAAAAGGTCTACAAATTTGTAGTTAATCATTTTTTCATAGAAAGTGTTGTTTTGATCTCAAGCGTAAGCAATAGGGACAAAATTTAAAAAAGTTAAATTTCGGGAAAACCGACACAAAACTCGAAAAAATTGAAAAAATAAAAGCTGTTCTCCTAAAAGGGATCTATAAATTTATTCTCAATTATTTTTCGATGAGTTGCATGGTTTCTGTTTTAATCGTAATGACACTGAGAGAAAAAGTTGTTTTGAAACAAAAGCATCATGCTCTTTCCTGTTTTGTTTTGAACGATGTAAATATATTTTTTACACAAATAGAATTATTTGACTGCAAGATTAGGTGAAGTTAGTTACATAAGGAATTTTTTTGCGGTAAAGGGATTCCTGTTGAGACAAATGAAAATCCTTTCAACCTTAAATTTAAAAGGAATTTCCATTTACGCCAAGAAACATCCTTTTCTCACAAGAGGACTTATCTCTGTGGGAAGTAACATTAAGAACTTTTTTATTCAGTTTTTGTAAAACTAACATCAAACTCAACGAAAATGAATAAACCGAAGCTATTTACCCAAAAGAGATTTTCAAATTTGTTTTCAATCCTTTTTATATAGGGAGCGCAGTTTTTGTTTTTGACGGAAAAAAATAAGTTGAAAATAAAAAAATTAAATTTCTGGAAGAACGGGACAAGAAACGAAAAACAAATTGCACAGAAATTGTTCCCCAAAAACAAATCGACAAAATTTTTTAAATTATTTTTTGGTAAAACGCCTTGTTTTTATGTTAATCTTTAGAAATAAGCAAAATAAATTTCTCCACAAAAGACAAAAGGTAAAATAAAATTGTTACGAATAAAATTGTTTGCCTGAATTAAATCTGAAAATTTTCTTTGGACCTTTTCTTCTAGCGTGACGTGTGATGATAATGTGTTCCTTGAAGTCGAAAGAGCTTCAACAAAAGAGAATTCACATTCACTAAATTTAACTTGTCCATTCTTTTACCTTCAATTTTAAAAGTACTATGCAAATATGTGAAGAAATATAATGACCGAGCGCGAAGCACGAGATCCAATAAGTGCGCGCCACAGGCACAACCAAAAGTGATAGCCGCGCGCGCAGCACGCGAGAAGCATGTGCTCACGCAGCGGGGAAATTTGTTTCATTAATAATAATAATAATAATAATAATAATAATAATACAATTCCGCAATAGAGCCTCGGTGGCTCAGTTGGTTAGACACTCGGACTTCACCTCAGAGGTCCGGGGTTCGATCCCTGAGCCGGTACCTCTGGCAATTTTTCAATGTACTTTTACCGAGGTTCTGGTGGTTCGGAACCCACTTTAAGCTGTAGGTCCCCCCATCGTGTACTTGACATCAACCCAGTCCGTCAATGATGGGATAACAACCAGGCTTTGTCCAATATATCTGCGCAGAATGCTCTCATCAGATCACTTGATTGCATTATATAAATACGTCCGTGACTGATGATATATACCGGGATAGCCCCGTGCAAAATGATCACATAAAAATCCAACTCTAACCAAAAATGCCTTCGACATGTTGAGCAGTATAAGCCTGTGACAACATTTCAATACAGAAATGTTTTTTATAATACAATTCCGCATTCTGATTATGATGTTTCTTTGAACATAAAAAAAAAGAATTAAAAGTTTCTGTGAAAGAAAAAAATAATTTCTTTGAACATAAATAAAATAATTAAAATAGCAAAATAAAATATAATCCACTCAATCAAGTCCACAGTTTTATATAGAACCTTATTTCCCACACTGTTTCAATCATAAATTCTCCAGCCATATATTTTGCTAAAGTATGCACTGACGTAAACAATAAACTAATCCTTTTTTAATTAAAATATTTTACCCCAAGGTTCTTCCCTTCCAAACATTTAACACACTGCATAAATAATCAAATTTCCGTAAACCAACAAACAATCATAGATATTTCTCATGCTAAAACTTCTCTCTTATATTTATAATTTAATATCTTCCCTCGTCACAAGAATTCATATCTTCGCAAAATATGCAAATTCCTTTGCTATATCATTTTATCCAAAATCCAAGTATGTCATTTTGGGCGTGTTCCGTCCACTTAATTATCCCCCATTATATAAAGCTCATAACCCGCCCAATCTTCTATAGAATGAAAGATACGGCTATTAATTCAATTTTCAATGAGATACATTTCAGGATATAAATAGGCCTTCTGAGTGATTTTAATATGGGATCCTTCGTCGGGTTTCAACAGGATTGGTTCGGTTTACTGCTAAAATATTCCAAATGACGTCACGTGAATAATAAACATTTCGAAGTAACGTCTTAATGTTCTAGCGAGATTGTGGAATTTGAAAGATATGATTTCCGGTAGTTGAGACGAAATAGATTATTGGGATGATTTGTGAGTGCAACATTTGTTAACATGAAAATAACTAAATTCGTGTCACCAGGTCTGATCCAAAAACTCAAGTGAAAATATTAAATATACAAAAACTTATAGAATGAAGCTTGAGAACAAATGCAGAAAAATTCCTTTTTTTCAAATTTTCAAGTCATCTAAGCCATCAAGCCATCCAAAACTAAACTTCAGAATAAAGCATTAAACATGGATATATTTTTATAATATATCAATTTACTACACACTTTTTATGTTAGTGGTCGTGCCTAAATTACGCTAAGTTAAAAAATAAAAATTTAGTTTTACGAACGTAAACTGTAATAATTTCTTCAGGGCCTTAAAAGGGCTTTTCAGCTTCAAATTTTAACTTTTTGGTTAAAAATGAAACTGTTTATTTAAAAGTAAATCTGTTTCGCTTGAAAGTTATTTTTTGTTATTGGAAATTCACATCTTCCGATTGAAAACGGAACTACTTTGTAGAAAATTCATATTTGTGCTTGAAAATTGAACCAATCTGCTGAAAAATTCCAATATATATTGTAGAACATTTAACAGTTTGGTCGAAAGTTGAACTACATTGCTAAAAATTCAACTTTCCGGAGGAGATTAATTTTTGTAATCGAAAATTCATGTCCTGGTTTAAAAATTGAACTATTTTCTTGAAAACGCATTTTTTCTCATTAAAAATTAATCCTTTTCACTGATAAGTTAACTATTCCATTTTTGGTAAAAAATTGTATTTGTTGTAGAAAATTTATCTTCTTGTTTCAAAATTCAACTATTCCGTTAGAAAGGACCCCGCGCCAAATGTAGAGTAAGTGGAGTTTTGTAAAAAAATGTAAATCTAATTTTTGTGTACTTTCGTACCTGCATAGCAAAATTCTAATAAAGTCAGAAAAATGAGAAGTTTTTAGATAAGAACTGATCAAAGTCTCAAGTTTTACATGTACTTTAATAGAAAAATGCTTATTTTAGTGCATTCTTTTTTCTCAAAACCTCTTTGATAGATTTGGCTAAAATTTTTACATTATAACGATCAGACTTACTTAAGCCAAATGTTCATACCCTTGAACTACAAAGATTAACGATTTTTTAGCTGTACAGCATGTTTTCGGGGTGTTTTCATAACTTAAACAGCCAAATACGGAAATCATAATTTCTTAACAACTAAAATCACGAGAGATATTTTATTCAACGGCTAGGGTATGAAATCACTTTCAAATAAGTAGAGAAAGCGTAATTTTTTCCCAATACTTTTTTTTGGTGAATTTATTATTAAATTAAATAAATATATAATATATATACGCCAGATGTCTGCACGTCGCGGGACAAGTAAAAATACCATACTCATTGAAGGAAACTTTATTTTTGTAATAAGTAGGAAAAGACTAATTTTTCAACATAAGTATATTATAATATTATGGGTTATTTTGCAAATGCTTTTAATTAAATAATACATTGTTACAAAAAATTTATCAATCTTATTATTTGACTAAATAGCTCGTGGAAAATTAAATTCAATATCCAAACACACTTATAGTAAAGAACTATTTTTTTAAATTTATAAAAAAATAATGTAGCTTCCCATGCAAGTGGTATTATTGTTTGCCCCTAGGCGTAAATGCATCTTGGGTTTACCCTACCTAACCTGAAATAAATAATCTACAGGAATGGTTGGAAATTTCCATACTAGATCGCATTAAGAAACAGCTGTTTCCATACGAAAGTTATAAAATTCTGTCTTACTTTTGATTTCTAGCTATTCGCAGCTTAAAAAAATCTTACTTGAGACATGCTTCCGACCACATGCCATCCAGTCGCATGTAAAATAGCATAGAGAAATAGATGACGCCCCCTCTCCCATACAAGAAATTTACTTAATCTCTGGTGCTTTATCTCATATAAAATATCGATTTCCTTGTTTCAATAATTAAGGAATGTTTAAATTAATCTGATAATAATTTTAAGCACTGATCTTGCAAAGAAACTCCTTCTGCGTATGTTTGAAAGTGATTTTGTTGGCCAATGTATTGATAAAAATATCTCTGTTGCTTTATCCCCTCTAAAGTATCGATTTACTTGTTTTAATAATTAAGGGATGATCAAATTACCCTGAAAATAAAAATATAATGCAACTCCTGTTTAAAGATGCTTTCTGTGTATGTTTTAAAGTGATTTTGTAGGCCTGACTATTAAAACAACAACTCTTCGGTGATTCATCCCATACGAAATGGTAATTTCTCTGCTTCTCTAATTAAAGTATAATTAAACAACCCTTTACAAAAATTCAAAGACATATCCTTTTCAACTACACCTTCCTCATTCACTTTAATATGATTTCATCCCCTCATAGATTAGTCAGAAAAGCTTGTGTGGTTTAAGTTACTAAGCTATGGCGATATTCTGGATTCAATTTTCAAAGAATAATAGAACAACCCTTAAAGTAAATTCATAGATATATCCTAGTAAGTAAACGTATTTTGTACTTATTTTGAGGTCATTTCATACCCATAGATTATAATAAGAACTCCTCTCGTCTTTTCTTGGTTTAAATGTTTCAGGTATGTAAAAACATCCCTTAAAATCAATTCAAAGACATGTTCCTGCGATGCACGCTTTCTATACTTGTTTGAAAGTGATTTCATACCGTAGCAGTTGAATAAAAAATCTCTAGTGATTTTAGTTACTAAGAAATTATTATTTCCATACTTGAATGTTTAAGGTATGAAAACAGTTCAAAAACATGCTGTATATTCAAGAAATCACTTGTCTTTCTGGTTCGTCAGTGTGGAACTTTTGTTTCAGTAAGATTGATTGTCAAAATGTTAAACTTTTAGCCAAACCTTTCAAAGAGCTATTGAAAAAGGACATTGTATTAAAATATGCATTTTCCTATTAAAATACATGTAAAAATAGAAACTTGAGAAGTGTTTGTCTGAAAAATGTCAATCTTTCTTAATTTTTTCTTTCGAATTTTTGCTCTGCAGGTTCAACAGTACAAAAAAATTAGATTTAAAATTTCTTACAAAAATCCATTTATTGTACAATCGGTGTGGGGTCGTTTATGAATTTTGTTTTAAAACCATCTTTTTGTTAGAAAATTAATCTTATTAGTTAAAACTGTAACTATTTAGCAAGAAGTTCTGTATTTTGTTGAGAATTTGACTTTTGTAGAAAATGATACCTCTAAATTGAAATTTTGACTATTTGGTTAAATATTCATTTAATTTATCAAAAATTCGTATTTTCTGGCAAGTAGAAAATTCATCTGTTTGGTTAAAAATTGAATTAATTTCTTGGAAATTGCTTGTTTGGGTTAAAAATTCATTTTTTTACCTGAGATTTTGTTTATTTGGTTCAAAATTAAATTTTTGTTTGCAAAATGTTGAAAAATCGTCTTTCTTGATAGGAAAGTAATCTTTATAGTAAAAAATGTAACTGATTGGTTAAAAAATTATGTATTTTGTTTTAAAATTTATATTATATTCTTACCACTTTTCATCTGTATAATTTTTTTTTTTAAATTGACGCTACAAGTCACCGTTGAATCCTGAAACGTTACTTATTATGCAAAATCATGCTAGGTAAAAAGTGAAGAGTTTAAAGTGGGAAATGGGAAGTGGTATGTGGGAAAGTCACATAACTGCCCACCCCCTTAAGATAATTCAATTATTTGTTGAAAATTTGTCTTTTGTGATTTTATCCAACTATTTTTAATTTAAAATAAAAATGTTTTCTCAGGTAATATATTAAATATCACTTTTAATTAATTGATAAATTATCATTAAAAAATTAATTAAATTATTTTTAATTAATTATTAATGATTTAATTAATTAATTTAATGTTGAGAATTTTTTTAAATTTTACTTCTCGGTTCGAATTTAAACTTCTTTCTTAATTTATAAGAAGTAGTAAGATTTGACCAAACGCCCCCTTTCCACAATTGATCCTACATTAATTAGGATGACCCCCGAATCAATTCACGAAAAAAAATGTATTTAACAATAATTACGTGATATAGTTCAGGGAGCGGAATCAAAAACTTGCAGATCCTAAGAAAGAGGGATATGTGGGCCCAAATTTCATAACAAAAACTTTACGTATAATTTATGCACAGCCCCTTAGTGTATTTGGACCACTCTACCGTGTGGGAGAGTTGGGAAAAAGAAACTCTAGTGAAAACTCTTCAGTTCTCAAACAAATGCTCTTTTGTCAGCGATCCTTTTATTTTCTAGTACGGAAAGACCGACAAGAGAGCGGCATTGACGAAATTCCAATAACAGCAGGATATCCGGGATCGTGCCACTCGCGACGTTAGGACCAATCGCGTTCGATTCTCGAGTCCTGTTTGAGACTCTTGATCGAAAGTACCGATATGAGACCCCATTAACTTCGTTATTCTCATTGCGTTAAACTCACTGTGAAGAACGTCAAGGTACTTGGTATGAAGACCTTTGAGCTTGAACGTTCAAAGAATTTCGGAAGAGGATCCCAGAGTTTAAGCCAGCGGAACAACGTCGCTCGATTTTATCGCGATCGAATCAAAATACCTAATCGACACCTCCTACCAGCAACTGATCGACGCCTTGCGAAATTCTAATGAGCAACCAACATGATTCAGAATAAAAATAACTTTTGCGTTTTAATATGATCTCAATATATTCTTACATTCTCATCAATTAGAAGGTATTGGTTTTATGTGAAAAATGACTTGCGGGTTCCACAAATGTCAGAAAAAAATGGTTCTCGCGTGGGTTTCGTCGTCTGTAAACACAATAACTTTCAAAAGAATTATCGAGATGGATTGTGCCAAACAATTTATCCGTTTGACTTTTTTCGATAAAAAGAAAATGGTTAGAGTTATAATGTTTTCAAAATTCAGAATAACAAACAACAATGAAAATTCTAAGCCAAACAGCGCACGATATGAAAGAAAGTGAAGAGAAGGAAAACAGTGCTTTTTTAAATAATGAAGAAAACAAATTTTCATTTTGCAGTCAAATTTTGCAAGATGCGAGAAAAGATAGAAATACAAAAAAGAGATACAAATTTTTCATTAATCGGTTTTTGATAAGATAAGTATCTTTTATTTAAATCGTAAAAAATATCATTGACAATAAACCATTTAAATTTTTTGTAAAACGGCACGAGGTGCAATAGAATGTTAACCAACAAAATTGTTTTTTTACAGCGTTGGCAATTTTTTAAATTATAAAGACAAGGCTATAAAAATACATCCGTTTCAATATCAATGCATATTATGAATTTTAATATTATAACCTAGGCACACTCAAACTTGTGAGCGAAGCGAGTCGCGCGCAATGCGATGCGAATGTGCCCGCACAGGGGACTCATTTTCTTTACATACTTCTATTCTTATATTCACCGTTTATTGAAAATATACTGTTCAGTCTTTTATTTTGTTGTATTTTGTAAAATGCCTTTCTTAACAAATTGCTATTTTCAAAACTTCTAAACTAGATCAGCTTTTGTGAGTTAATATTACGTGGTATTTTTTTTAATCTACTCTAATTTTCTAAACATTGCGTTAATTAGAATCTAATTTTCTAACTATTCTGGTTTCATTATCTCCCTGATTATCTGTTTAGTAGTTCTATTGAATGAATTTTACACATGAAAGGTACCCCAGATTTAAGAGAACTAACCTTTGACCCTTAACATTTTTTATTAACGTTTGACCCCTCCATCTGTGACCTGTGGCCTTCGAACTTTCAGTGTTAAGGCCTTTGACACCTAGTGCATGACTGTCACATTTGGTGTCCAAACTTTGACCTCAATTTTCGACTTTTGACTCCTGACCAACCCTTGATCCTTTAACTTCGATCCCTGTATTAGATGATGAAAACCTTTATCAAAGTCGCTTGCTGACCTCTTTTAAAAACAGTTTTTATACTATAGCTTAGAATTTCTCTTCTCATTCTTTCCCCTTAAACTAAATATATGTAACATAATACAAATAAAAATCTACTCTATTCCTTTTTCTGGCCATTCTATCAACCGCTTATCTTATTTAGTTTATTTTAATTTAATCTGTTATATCTATCCACTCCGAAAAGTTTCGTTTATAACGCATTATCTTAGGATGTCCCATTAACTTGAAGTGGACAGTCTACCCATTATTATTCAGCAATTGAAACAAATATTTGTTAATTAACTTTTTTCATAGTCGGGATTTTATTGATAAGAATTAGTTTCGGCCTACCATAGTGCGTTATAATCGTGTAATAGGGAGCAGCATTTTCATCTATGCTGTATGCTGGTTGCATTTTTTGCATACTTCATTCTCTACATTAAAACTGAAATGCCCTTAAGCTCCTTAATGTTTTGAATTAATTTTTTATGTAACAGTATATACAAAATATTAGGACAAAATTAACAATTTCCAAAATATGAATCCTTATCTTAACAAGAATTGCTTAAATAATCTTGCTATCGGTCCACAGTAAATTCCATCAGAGATATTTTTGATCAATAGTATTATTTAAATCGTAAAATATAATTTGAAAAATTACTAAATTAATGAATTAAATTTATGGAAAAACGACATAAGTTGCACTAAAATATTTAATAACAAAATATATTTTTAATAGAAGGCGCACTTTTTTAGATTATAAAAAAACCTGACAATGAACCAAAGCACATATTTCTTGCAATTGAAACAAACGCATTTTCATTGTCTTGTTTTTATATTTAAAAAAATGCGCATCCAACCCACAAAAAAGCAATGTTAATATTATACATTTTGTGGCAACTTGTGTCCTTTTTTCATAAATTAAATTTCTTTATTTACAATTTCATTTTTTACGATGTGAACCAAGAATTCGTGGCTGGAAATAACTTCAAAGAAAAAACTGGGAGGTATCATTTTTATGCTTATTTTTTGTTTTGGTTTCCTTTTTTGTAAGTGGGATTCATTTTTGATGCAACTCCTTTGGAACCAAGAATGGGTTCTAATCCCTAATCTAAAACCTAGTTTTTTCTGTGTTTTTTTAACGTGCCCATCTGTGTACTTCGATGGCCATACGGACAACTGTACACGTGCCAACTGTAGACATGCACAGTTTTCCAAGTACCATTTGTGCACGTGCACAATTTTCTAAGTGACAACTGTGCACACATGGGTTCCTGTGCACTTGGACGTGCACAGATGTCACTTTCCCAACTGTGCACGTGCACATATGTTAGTTGTCTTCTCAACATCATGGTCTTTTACTTGGTCTCAAGTATGTATGTACATCTTACTACATTTATAATTAAATTTTTTAGATAATAATAATACATACACTAGTGTTATTGTATGGAAATATATACATTCGTATTTAATTTTAAACAATCAGTAACTGAATAAAACTTGCATAAAGTATGAGCTAAACTTTATTGTCCTTGTTTTGACAATTTCTATCATTATTTAACGCTTCCATGAAATGATGTTTATGAAATTTTTTTAGCGAATAAATTGAATTTGAGGAATGTAGAAAATACAAGGAACTCAGAGAATTTAGAGAAACTGTTAACAATGCATTATACGTACCCTCGTATGCATCCTTAGGTAAGGATATAAACGTTCACAGTTTGGCAGGTAACATTTGGGCACGTGCAAATTTGGGCAAGTGATATATGTGCGCATGTGCACCGTTAGGCAATTGACAAATGTGCACGCACCGTTAGGAAAGTACCATCTGCGCACGGGTACAAACGGGCTTCTGTGTCTAGTGTAAAGTAGTTCTTAGAAAATTTGTAGACCTAATTAAAATGGAAAATTTTATTAAATAATATTTTATTGTAGCTTGTGTCGCTTCTCCAAAAAGTCTTTTTTTTTACATTTTAAATGGTATTTTTCGAAGAATTAAATAAAAAGTACGCGTCCTAGAAAAAAATTATTGATGACAAATTTTTAGCTCTTTTTTTTGGGGAGAAACTTTCCTCTATTAATATTTTTGCATACCTGTTGTCACTTGTACAACATTTTTTTGTTTTGTTTTTCATTTTACTATTCACGGTTAAAACGAAAACAGCGCGTTCCATCGAAAAGTGTTCAGTAAAAAATGCAAAAAATTTTATTAATGCACAATTTTTGCTCAATTATCCTTTATCATTCAATTTAATTTTTTTATTGTTAATATTTTTCGTCACAATCAAAATAAAAAAACACGCACCCTATCGAGGAATTGTTTTATAGCAAATTTGTAGCTCTTTCCGTGTGAACAATTTTGGTATTTTCAACATCTTTCTTATCTTGTATAGTTTAAGCGCAAAATAGAAATTTTTATTTGTTATTATTTTTTGGTGCGATAAAAATCTAAATTTTCAATGTTTCAAGAAAATTCAAAAAGTTGTCATGAAAATATTGCAGGGTATTTAAAAAGCCACGTTTTTCTCTGCATGACTTTTTCCTTATCATGCGCTGTTTTCCTTAAAATTTTCATTTTCGTTTGTTTTATTGAATTTTCTAAATGTTCTGATTCTGGTAATTTGTTCTTTATCAAAAAAAGTCATACGGATAAATTGTTTATATTTTTATGTACAAAGAATAGCCGTACATAGATTGTTCAACTCTTGAAAAAAGTGTTCTAAAAATTTTGTTAGGTTCTCTAGCTTTTTGACTTTTCAACCAAATTCGCTGCCTAACGATCTTCATTTTTAGTTTAGGACACTTCGAGAGTATACCAGCGCCCCATCCAATCAGTCCATTGTTTCGAATTTTATCGTGACAGCAGACTAAAAATCTACTGGTACATTAGGGTGGCTCAAAACCGCTTTTTTTCTTTAGAGGGCAACGATCCTGTAAAATGCAAGGGGAAAAATCACTTTTTTTAGTTTTTGGAATAAATTTTTAGGGTTTGAAAAAATGTGATGGGAAAGTATGGGGGCCTGTTGAGAACTATCCAACAAAGAATTTTGTATGTCAGGCATATGGCGTTGACACTTCTAACACACCCTCACGAGTAGCTGAAAACTACCCTTGAAACAAAAACTGACAATTCTTCATGAAATCGACCTTTTGAGTACAATGTTGATAAATGTTCCACTGAAGAAATAATAAAAATTTTTATTAAAAAAATATTTAAACAAATTACATGTGTTTAAAGAATAAAAAATTAATAAACGAATGTTAATAAATATTCCATTAGACTAATAGTAATCATTTTTAGGGGGGAAAACGAATTTCCGAAAAAAAATTATTTAAACAAATTGCATTTGATTAAATAATTAAAAATGAAATAACCAATGATAATAAATATTCCACTAGACTAGACTGTTGATTCTCGCGCTTTGCGCTCGATGATGTATTTCTCTCTCGCTTCGCAGCTTAATTGTACATTTATCCCGCGCTACGCGCTCGATTATGTATTTACCGCGCACAACGCGCTCGGTCTTAATATTTTTGCACATTCTTGCGCAAACATTTAAAATTAAGACTCAAAACATCCACCACTGTATTTTCTGATTGTGAACTCTTTTTCGTTAAAAGAGCTTAGCTCGAGAGTTTGAGCGCACCTACGGAACGCGACTGATAGCAATCGCACTCCGCGCTTGGTCTTTGCATTTCTCCCGCATTCGTACACAGACCTTTTAAAATCAAAGGTCAACGGACCGACAACTGCAATTTGTGATTTTGAATTGTCTTTTGTTAAAGCTCTTTCGGCTTTAACTAAAACATTCTCATCACGAATCTCGTGCTTTGCACTCGATTTTTCCAACATGCCAACTTTTCTACATTATACACAACACTTTTATATCAAATATAATTCATTTTGTATGTAAATCAGCCTGGGATTGCTTATTAAAAAATTGCAAAATAAAGAGCAAATTGTATTTATCATGATTATTTTTATATTTGATTCTTATGTTGCTTTAAATTGGATTCTAAGCTGCGCTGAAAAATGTATCATTTCAATAAATGCGTATCATTACAATTCATAATATACATAAAAATTGAATCATACTAATTTTTATTTCCTTGTTTTTATAATTTTTTTATTTTTGATCTTGTTTTTACGATTAAATAAAAACTAATGCGCATCTGCATAGGGTCTAGTACAGGAACCTATATAGGGTCCTATGTCCTTTTTCGTCTCTTCTGTCCTTTTTTCAAAAATTTAATTTTTTTATTTTTATCTTATTTTTTACGATTGATAGAAAGTCTACTCGCCCTATCGAAAAATTATTAATAATATAATTTAATTTATTATTATAAATTATTAATAATATAATATAATTGTGGGTCCGGATGCAATAAGGGCACATAAAATTTTTTCGTGCGAAAACGAAGTCCCCTGGAGGCTTTAGAAAAAATTTTCGAATTTTAATT
>NC_046666.1:73963840-73969060 GCF_010883055.1 Belonocnema kinseyi | reverse complement strand
AAATTAAAATTCGAAAATTTTTTCTAAAGCCTCCAGGGGACTTCGTTTTCGCACGAAAAAATTTTATGTGCCCTTATTGCATCCGGACCCACAATTTTGAATGTTATTTTTAACGACTAAAGCAAAAACTACGTATCCTACAGAAAGTATAGCTCTTTTTTGGATGAACAAGTTTTCTCTAATTTTTTTTCGTAGCTTGTGTCGTTAGTCCAAAATTGTTTTATTTTTTTATTTTTAATGTTGTTTTTTAAAACTGAAAACAAAAACTACGCGTCCTATCGAAAAGTGATTCATTATAAATTTGTAGTTATTTTCATGGCGCGATTTTAGCCTTTTCATTTTTTTCGTATCTTGCATATTTTGACCAAGAAAATAGAATTTTTTGATTTTTCATTATTTTTGGTACGATCAAATTTGTAATGTTCAAATTTTCGACCAAATTAAAAAAGTTGTTATCATAATCTTGTAGGGCTTTCAAAAATCAACGTTTTTCTCCCCTTGACTTTTTTTCATATTATGCGTTGTTTGGCTTAAAATATTCATTTTAGTTTGTTTTTTTGGATTTTGAAAATGCTATAACTCTGATCATTTTCTTTTTATAGAAAAAATTCGTTAGGAGAAATTGTTTGAGTTTCCGAATAATATGCACAACCGTACGTAGAATTTTGAAATCTAGAAAACATGTGGGTTCAAAAATGTTTCGTACGATCAAATTTGGAATTTTCAACTTTTTGACCCAATTAAAAAAGCTGTTATCATAGTCTTGTAGAGCTTTCAAAAAGAAATGTTTTTCTTTTTTTGACTTTCTTTCATACTATGCGTTATTTAGCTTAAAAAGTTCATTTTAGTTTGTTTTTTTTTGGATTTTGAAACTGCTCTTACTCTGATAATTTTCTTTTTATAGAAAAAAGTCATAGTGGTAAATTATTTGAGTTTCTGGGTACTATGAACAGACGTACATAGAATTTTGAAATCTTAAAAAAAGGTGGTTTCTAAAATTTTTGGAACGATCAAATTTTAAATTTTCAACTTTTTAACCAAATTTAAAAACTTGTTATGATAATCTTGTAGGGCTTTCAACAAGGAACGTTTTTCTTCTCTTGACTTTTTTTCATATCATGCGTTGTTTGGCTTAAAATGTTCATTTAATTTGTGTTTTGGATTTTGAAAATGCTCTAACTTTGATAATTTTGTTTTTATAGAAAAAAGTCATTAGAATAAATTGTTTGGATTTCTGAGTACTATGAATATCTGTTCATAAAATTTTGAAATTAAAAAAAATGTGGTTTCAAAAATTTTTAAAACGCGCTTACTTCTTGATTTTTTATCCAAAATAGCTGCTTTGCGAACTTGTTCTTTTTTTCAGGCCTTAAAAAAGTGTGCGAAAGCAGAATTCAATCTGATCAATTTTTCGTAATTTATCGTGCCTACAGAATACAGACTACAGACTACATATTACAGGCAGACAAACACCTTCGTAAAAATCGTTTTTTGTGACAGAGTGGGACTCAAAACGTGGAGATTTGTTGAAAACCGAAAGGTCGATGCAAATCGATCAAAAGGTCGATATCATGAAGAATTGACATGTTTTGTTTTAAGGGTAGTTTTCAGGTACCCGTGGTGGTGCGTTAGGGGTGTCAAACCCATAATGTCCAATAGATAAATTTTTTCATTGGATAATTCTCTACAGACCCCCATACTTTCCGTTCACATTTTTTCAAACCCTACAAAATTATTCTAAAAATTCAAAAAAGCCAAAACCGGCACCTGTTAAAATAAAAAAGTAAAAAAATAAACAATTAGGGAATTTCTTTTTTGGGATTTGGATTAATTACTTATATATTAAATTAAGCATTAAAATATAAATATTAAATTAAATTATAGAATTTTCTCGTATATACAGGTATCATTGGTTAATTACAATTTTCAAAAATTATATGCTGCAATAAAAAATAAATCTTTTTGAGAATACAACACATAAATAATCAATAAAAACATACCTTTGTTTCTTTTTGAAAAAATTGTTAGATCATTCACTTACTTGCGGAAAAAAGTCCATAATATTATAAATTTCAATCAACAAAAAAAAATTTCAACAATTTACATCATAAATTTTCGAATTTAAATCCTAAAATCAATTTCATTGAATTACATTCGGATTAATGAATTCTCTAATCCTTTCTCTTTTGGCGTATAAAAAATTGTCCACAGTAGTTTTATGGTCCAGTCAAATGAGACAAAGAAAGTAGACGTGCTGGAATTTGAAACTGCCATAAATTTTCGGAACAAATTCTGTTTGCATGGTATTTTTCGTTTTAGGTAAGAGAAAGCGCTAATATTCGTGAGTTTTTATTTAGTGAATTTTGTGGAGGTCAGATTTTTATTAATAAAAAGGGTTTATAGGATTTTTCAAGCAATTTTGTAATTTTTCATGACAACTTGAAGTTATAAACAATGTATCAGGCACAACAGTGTACTGAAGGAGATATCGATCATTTTTTCAGCCATTTTTTATCTACAATTGCTTCTTTATAAAAATACTGTTTAAAAAAATGTCATAAACATAATCTTATGAAAGCGTTAAATAATGATAGAAATGGTCAAAAATAAGGATAATGAAGTTTAGCTTATAATTTATGCAAGTTTTATTCAACTCATTGAATACCGCTCCTGAAGCTACTCGCTTCGAAAATCTTATGGTTAAAAAAATTAAGTTAACTCGGAAGCAATAAGGATTTTTTATTTGCACGTAATGTACAACTTTAATTTTGCATGTGTTATTCAATGCTTGAAATAATCGGGAACTTCTTGAGTCGATGGTCGTACCAGATTTTTTTTAGGTTTTTTATACAAGCCAGAGAGTGCTGGGAAAAATGATTTATAACAGTTTGTGGCCGAGAATAAAAATTTTAGTTTTAAATTTAACTTTTTTTTAATCAACACTATCATTTAGCATATTCACAAAATTCAAACACATTAAAAGCACCATTTTCGAAATAATATTATTATTCATAACAGAGAACATCCACCCTCGCTCTCATCGAGAATGTTGGATTTTCAATGCCAACGAAAATCCTTTAATATTCAGCAGGCCTTCCGCTTTAAGGATATATGTAAAGAAAAATTGGTAACCTTCTTTTAAAACAATAAAAATGTATTACCTTCATCGCTTACTCAGTGAAAGCGCAACTTTAATGATCAAATTCATATTTCATAAATAATGACTCGTAGAAGATTCGGTGAAAACTCATATAAAAGCTAATCTTATCCTTTTAACATCAGATATTGAGTGTAGTTTCTGATTTATTTGACCAATGATGGAGAAAGAGTATTCAATTCTCCTAACATTATTTTCGTATTGAGAATGATTTTACATTTATTCTAGAATCCTTCAACCGTTTGCACCTAAACTGTTATCCATTTAGAATGTTGATTTCTCCGCACCCTCTAAATTCACCATGTATGCACGAGTGTAAAAATTCGTCACCGATTAGCCATTTTTCGTGTTTTGAAGAAGAGAAATTCATTGACCTTAGTAAGGATCTATTTTGTTAACCAAAGCAATCGAAAGTAGATGGCTTAGTATGCAGGGCTTCTCGCATTGTCAGTTCTCGCCGACCGAATTAAATTTATGTGGCATCGGGAGCCGAGGGTGTGCATTTGAAATTTGAATCGGGCATAGGATATGCATACTTTTACGATCCTCGTGTTCGGTGACAGTGTTACCCGCGATTTTGCAGTTCCGACATGCCGGATGTCACACCAAGGAACAACACCCGAGGCGACAGTTTTGCACGTCAGACGTACTTTCTTAACTTTTACATACATACATTCATGCATACATACATAAATACATGCATATATATATACTCACAAATACACTTTAGTCGCCAGGATCTTCGTACCCTTTGTCATCTTCTAAGTGCAACTTGCATGATCTACAACCTTGGTGTTCAACTCGAAATGTCTGCATGCAGTACGACTCCAAATGTCGAGAGTCGGTGACGTCCATAATTCAGAAAAGAAACGTGATGTATGGCCATTTTGAAAGGTTCTGGTAGATTTATTTTTGAAAGAGTTTTGATTGACTATTGTGAGTTATTTAGTTGTTAGAAAGCAGATTGACGGCATTTATATGGATGAAAATAAAAAGTTGTAATTACTATTTCATTTGGAATTTAACGAAAAGAAAATTATTTCAGATCAACATAAAACATCTTTTTTCTATTAATATCCATTTTTCAACAACAGTAAAAATAACTGAACTGGACTGGGATTTTATATTATTTCAAAAATTTCAAGGGATTCTAAGAAATGAAAAATATTTATTCGAATTGGAAAGAATTTCCTAAACTTTATAAGGATTTCAAAGGATTTTAAAACATTTAAAAGGTCTTAGGGTAGTTTTAGTGATTGCAATGTAGTTTGAAAAATGTCGAAGGATTTATATAATATTTTTATAAATTTCACACAAAGTCACAAGACTAAAAGGTTTTCTTAGGGTTTCAAAAATTTCAGGCGGTTTTAAAGGATTTGCTTTGATTTCGGAATATTTTAAAGGATTTTATACAGAATTTATAAGATAATAGAATCTCTTGAAAGATTTAAAGGAATTTCAGAAGATTTCCAAAGTTTCAAAATTTTTCAAAAATTTGGAAGAAATTTCAAGGGACTAAAAGATTTTCAAGGATTTCAATAACTATAAGGGATTTTAAACACTCTCAATGATTTTCTAATATTCTAAGATATATAAACTGTTTAAAGGTTTTAGGATATTTTACATGACTCCAAGGAATATTCAGTAGATTTTAATAATTCGAA
Organism: Belonocnema kinseyi; assembly: GCF_010883055.1. Lineage (NCBI taxonomy): Eukaryota > Metazoa > Arthropoda > Insecta > Hymenoptera > Cynipidae > Belonocnema > Belonocnema kinseyi. Next base: position 73,964,239 of record NC_046666.1, on the reverse strand, counting down.
AAGATTTCAAATGATTTAAAGGATTTTCAGATATTTCTAAAAACTTTAAGGAATTTTCCAGAGCTTTAAAAAATGTAAACAGATTTCAAGGGATTTGAATGATTCTAGGGTACTTAAAAAGATTCCAAGGAATTTTCAAGAGGTTTAAAAAACGTAATTGAAAATTTCAAGGTTTTTTATAATTTTAAGAAAATTAAACAATTTTCAAGCGCAAAGAATTTTTTAAAATTTTAGAAGATATGGAACGATTTTGAGGAAATATACCAGGTGTATACATATGAAACCGGTATTGCCATTTAGCGGCCAGTAGGCTCACTTGTAGGCACTGTCGGAACTTACCATTTGTGCTAATTGGCGTATTGTCATCTGTCAACAATATCCAATACCAAACATTTCAAG
>NC_046666.1:73962889-73963740 GCF_010883055.1 Belonocnema kinseyi | reverse complement strand
CTTACGAAAATGTTGGAAAATGGCTCGATGACTGGTTTGCTTCAAAAAACGAAGACTTTTTTTGGAAAGGTATCCATAAATTGCCTGAGAGGTAGACAAAATTTGTAGCCAGCGAGGCCGCATACTTTGAATAAGATATTTGTTATCATTCTCTTGAAATAAATGTGTTTTTTTCTTGAAAAAATACCGGTTTCATATGTATACACCTGGTATGTTGAAGCGACACAAACACATTCGAGTATTTGCAAGAAGACGATCAGCTGATATTGTTGGACTTCAGCGCCGTCCAATCCCATTGCGGCGGTAAGCGCGATGGGTCGGGAATCAAGACATAACTGTTACTGCAACAGACGCAACAGTCGCTGCAGAATCTTTTACGGTGGCGCGCAGTGACTATTACGGCGTCGCAGTAGTATTCCGGTCTTCAACCGTAACCGTCGCTGCCCAGTCATAGCATGATTTTTCTACAGAGCTCTTGCGGTCGACGCAGCAACGGTTATGGTGAAAAATGCACCCGCTCTAGTTTACTTCTCTCCGTGTGTTAGAGTTTGATCAAATTGAAAACTCGTTTTAAATTACTTGTTTTGCACAAATATAATTGCAACAAATTATTATTAATAATGGGTGTTCTACACAATTTTTTTAATATGAGATTGTTGCAACAAATAAGAAAAGCACGATCCGACGGCGTGATGGCCTTCGCCTTGTCCAGCGCTTCGGTGGGGGAACTGCTTGGTTGAGACGGCGTGCGCATGCCACACATACTCACACGTGCATACAACTTGTACCCTCTGTTGTGCCCAGAATAAGCATCGGACCTCAAAAAATTTAAGGAATTTATGCATATTTTT
>NC_046666.1:73951598-73962845 GCF_010883055.1 Belonocnema kinseyi | reverse complement strand
CCCCCCCCCCCACCACACAAAATTAACCACAGTTCTCGTGGGTTAAAGTTTCCTTTGCAGTTCGATATGATACTGCAAAACCAAAATGGCCAAAATACAACAGCAAAAATACTTTTCTAAGACAAAACTCTAGCAAAAATGGTTCAGACGGCCCTGAATGTTCATGGCTTAGAGAATCCTAAGATACCGTGAAGACCATTGAGGATACTTCCGACACAGTCGATAAAGCGGGACTCAAGTGTAAAGGAATATCAATTATTTTACTTTTTTCATATAACTTCATTTGTTGCAACTAACTTTTGTGCTAATAATAAAACTTCATTGCCGTATGACCACGAATTGTTTTATGATTTTTTCGGGTTTCTAAATCAGTAATGTTTGTAGAATAAGAAAACTTTTTACTGTATTATTTTTTTTACTGCATAACATAAAAGCTCGCGAAAGTTTAAAAGGTGATTATAATTTTGAAATTATAATTATAGAAACTAGAAGAAGCTTGATTTTGTAATCTTTCTAATAATTCTAAAAAATGCGTACGTTTAACCACCAGCACAATCTGGGTCTCTCAGAATCTGAAATATTTTTTTGTCAGGAATATATTTTAAGGCAGAAATTTTGATGAGAATTACGAAAATTGGAAAAAACTGTGTTTTAAAATAACTTTTTTGATATGTTAATAAAAACAACTACTTTTTTTAAACAATACAATTTAATTAAATAATGTTTGAAGAATATCTGAACATTTTTTCAAGTTGATTGGATGAATAGTTTTAAAATGGTAGACCGCGGAGAGGTGCACAGGGTCTCACAGACCCACAATATGCCACGTTGTCAAAAAAATAGGAGCGTGTTTCGAAAGTTAACAATGAGATATTAAGCCTTCTATTAAAAATATGATGCCATAAATACAAAAAAAAAGATAGTCAGAGGCGCGTTATCGGATGACATTTACTCATATTTAATCGATTTTATTTTAATTCGGGATAAAATAAAAATAATAGCTTAGTAGGAAAAGCACCTGACTGGAAATTAGAAGTTTTGTGGTTCGATTCCCAATGGAGTGAAGATGGAGTAGGATCTTTTTTTCAAGAAATAATTTTAATTTTAATTTAAAAAAATTATTTTCCATCTAGTCTTATTAAAACGTTAAGCATTTTCTGTTATTGAAGATTCTTAACTTGATCGATATTGTGTAGATTTTCTACCTTCATGGTTTGGAGGGTTGATCTACTGTCGGTAAGGTGCAATCTCTGATGATATAGCAGATAAATTTAAAAAAATTTTTTGTAAAATAGAAATAGTTGCCGGATAGGATATTATTGGAGAAAATACCTTTAATAAAGCCCTGTAAATAGAAAATCTATTCCTCAAAAGACCAGCGTATAATATTCTAGGGAAATAATATTGTCAACTTTTTGAATTTCACTCAGCACTCTAATATGTCTTGAAAAGTTGCTATGATTCTTTCGACGTTTTTCGTATGGATACGTCCATTAATTACATACGGATTTTTTGGGGCATAGGGAGGTCTATGAAACCTTAAAAAATCTTTACTTATCGGCTGGTTAGAGGGATGTTCAAAGAATTTCTCACATGCGTTTCCTCTTTCTAATACATTTTTAAAATATACTAATTGAAATCTGTTTCAGTTGTTGAAATTAATTTTTACACTATGAACCCTTAACCTTAACCTTAACCCTTAACATTTTTTAAACAATGTGAACATCCTTTGAAATACTTAGAACTCCATACATATTTCTAAAAGCCTTTTAATCATTTGAAATCTTCAAAATACCATAAAAAACTCTTATTTTTCTTTAAAATCTCTAAAAATTATTTAAAATCCTTAAAATTTCAAAATATTACGATATCCCTTAAAATGTTTAAAATCCCTCTAAAGTTAACTGAAATCTTGAAGAAATCACTTAAAAGCTTTAAAAGGTTATGAAAATTACTCGAAATTCCTCAAAGTCCTTTGTGATAAATCAAAATCTTTTTAAATTCCTTTAAATCTTTTGAAATCCTCTATTTGTTGCCACACTTTTCTGTCCTGGCATACTTCTTTAGCTTTCTTTACGTCCATGAATTTGTTGCTACAAGCTCTTGTGTTTCTATGGCTTCTTATGTCTCTTCGAATTAGGGTGTCAATTATACATTCTAACCATTTTTTCGCGCTCTGCCTCTGGGCACGCTGCAATTTATTTTACCTTGATAAACTTGTTTCTTTAGTCGTATATCTTGCATTCTTTCAACATGCCCGAATCATCTTAACCGATTTCATTCCCATGTGTATCTAGTATCTCCTCCAGACCACATAAATAATAATTGTATAATTAAATAATTGTAGATTCAGTTATCGTATGTTTAATTCAAATTTAAATAAGTATTTTTTTAATTAATGAAGTTAAACTTATGATTATAAATAATAATAATGTTAAAATGGTATCATAATATTAAACTTTCATAATAAAGTAATGCTTTGAAAAATATTTCAAACTTTCTAGATTAATGTCTAGTAATAGAAAATTTGATCAAATAGTTTTTATTTTGATAGAATTGAATTTGTACGTTTTCCTAATGTTTTTGTTAAAATTCAGTTAAATCTGAGGATTACGCGTATAGAAAGACCTTTTCACTTTAAATATCGAAGAACTTCACGCGTGGGGAATTTAGCATCCATATTCTCTACTTTTCTAGTAATCTTAACATGCCTATGCTCCACTATGTATTCTTATTAATGTACGAATTATTCAAAATAAAAAGTCATATTGTGAGCAAACGCGGATATCTCGAGCATTCGCAGTAGTGATTCTTGTGTATTTTTAAATTGACACATCACCTTACATAACCTAAAAATACACAGGAATAACTAGTGCGCATGTCAGAGATATCCACGTTCTGCCACCACTGACTGGCGCTGGGGGATAAGCTATCTCTCTCGCACAGCAACATGATTGGTCTTTTCAATTTTGCTCCATAAATGGCTCTTTACTTGCGCATACATGTAAACTATTTAACCTTCATTTAGAGGGGAATGGTAAACAGCCAATCAGTTCGCTGCCCGAGAGAGATAACGTATCCCGCTAACTCATAGTCTGTCTCTTTTATTTTGCCAATCACACTGCCAGTGCCGCGTTCCCTCCAGTTATATATGTGCTAAGATTTCTAATATTAAGTATTTCAAGTTGTGACGTCAGCTGGCAAGATGTCTGTACAATGAGGGCCAAGCAATAATACAAATCGCAGAGAATGAAACTTAATTTATTTTATAACTTGAGAAAAAAATATTTTTCACAGTTACAAAAAACATATCAATTTTATTATTCAATTAAATAGTTATTAAATTGTTAAATAGTCTGAGTACACTTATCGTGAAAAATAATTATTTTCCAAGTTATTATAAAAATAAAGTTTAGTCCTATGTCCCCTCAGCGTACAGACATCTTGGATATCCCCACCTGATCTGAAATACCTAATGGCTCAATTATACAAAGTGCGAATAACGCATCTGCTAAACTTCAATGACCATGACACACAATTAGCAAATCTGTCAAAATAACAAACAATGCATTTAAACATGGCTATTTCAAATCTTGAAAAGTATTTAAGAAGTTACGAACGCGTAGATTATGCGTCGATAATGACATTTTTCATTTCGTACCCCAAGTGATTGGGAATCTGTACCCTACATTACGGTGCAGCATTTACACCACAAGGGTAATTTCTGTTGCATCTATATGGTACCCTGATATTGGTGCTTCATTAAAACTTTTTTTTACTGTGTACCGTACACCACAGTCCATGCAAATATAGAATTATGTATTGTCCTTTTAGCTTTACTTGATATATTTTTACTTCTAATAATGGGCCCTGCTCTACTCTACATGTATCCTCCTACCCTAGTTTATATGCCTATCCAACTTTGATTGGCCTTATCATTTGCGAAAGCTAACCCATCCCGTGTGGAGATTTGTTCATGGGCCTAAGCGGGCCCAAGCCTGGAAAAACTAGGCCCTGGCCTGGCGATCAAGCCTGGGTCGAACTAGAATGAAACGCTAAATCTGGCCGGGGCCTGGCTCGACCGCCAGGCTCGATCGCCGAGCCTGGTCCTGGCTTGAATCTAGTTTATTATCGATTCCGCTCAGCGCAATTTTATTTTTAGGAAGGTTTGTTTTTCTTCTATAACAAATTGATCAAATCCCTCTCCTTGCATTTAAAAAATAACAGCGAGCAGTTTAAGCTAATCACGAAAATGTATTTTAATCAAAAACACCAAAAACATGACACTGATTGACACTCTCTTGTCGTTCCGTTATTCTCGACGTTCGGATTACTTCAGATGTATTCGGTTCCCATCGCATGCACAATGGTAACCAATCCTGTTGTCGACGTTACTCATGTGTAGTGAGGAAGAAAAACAGAATTAGGAGCACTGCAATCTAGCAAGGGTCGCGCTATAGCCACTAGGAAATACAAGCTAGAACCAGGCTAGGGGCAAGAGATTGAATTGTCAAAGGTCGTGTAAAAGGTAATCAATATTCTTGTTGTTCCTGAAATCAAATAAATCGATGCCAGTTTATAATTTTCCCATGAATCATTTTTATAAAGTAGTCGTTGAGGATTCAATCCCACTTTTCTGAAAACTTCTTCCTAGGGAACGTAAGAACCTTTAGGTTTAATTTTTTGATTTTCCAGTTCAGGTTCTTATAACTATAGGAATCTCTTACATTTTTTCTGATCTTGTTTTAAACATCTACATCAGTTCAGTTTTTCCCCCAAGACTCTAATCATACACATTCTTGAGACACCCCTAAATGCTTATGGTATAATTATATATCCAATAAAATCAGTGTAAATATTCTGTGTATATTTCTTGTACATATTTTCTTTGTGAAACTTACCTCTAGAAGATGCCTTTCGCAGTGAAAGAATATGAACTGAAGAAATTAATTTTACAAAATATCCTTTTTATCAAAATTTCATTAGGTGTCACATTTTTAAGCTTAAAAAGCCAAAAATGTATAAAACATTCATCACGGCACGTGCAGAAATTCCAATGCGGATCTGATCGAGGCCCGATCAGGCAGAATTTGTCCCAAATCGGACTATCTAGATTCTAGATGGGGACAGGCTCGAAATGAAATGCGATACCTGATCGGGCGCCAGGTACAGCGTTTAGATAGATAACCCGGCCTGGCCCCAAATTCGGCCCATATTAATTAATTTATATTATTCTTAATTCAAAGATATTTTTAAATAAAATAATATGAAAGTCGTATATGTCAACTCTTAAACTGAAATTTGAAAATATAAAAATCAGTTTATCAAACAGATCCAGACATAAAAACATTGGAGTATGTAAGATTAGAAACAAACTCTTTAGTAAACAGCTTTTTTTGCAGCAAACGGAGAAATTTGAAAGACGCAATATAATAGCCAGCATTTGTGTAAGATAAACTATTTAAGCATTTTGCAATATGATATTGTTTTCATTTTATACATTGAACTTACATTTAAAAAGTAAGAAGTAAGTTTAAAAAGTAAAGTAAAAAGTATTCACACAGCAACCCGTGCAGAAATTGCCAAAGATTTGCCTTATTTACGACTTGGACCAGATCGAGCACACAATATTGTGGATGTTAAATTTGGCCCCTTCTAGACCCCGGATTAACAGCCAATCTAGACAGTAGATGTCGCCTCATTTATTTCGTGGTCTAAAGTGGGTTCAATCTAAATCGCCCAAGTTTCAATGTAAAGTGTCAAACGTCAAAAATATTACAATTAATAATTGAAACAGTGAAAAAATAAGTGGAAAAAATGCCAAAAGCGAGCACAAGGCGAGTGTGTAGGTATCGTATACTTCAAAATTTTCCTGAGTTACGTTTTGAAGACTATAATAGGTAAATTTATCAAGAATGTTAAGATGAAACCTAAACTTGAAATAAGGTTATTTATTTATAGGAAAAGTACCGGAAATAATAATTAATTTGTTGAACGTGAAAACAAATTAGATCAACAATAGTGTCATAAACATATTTATTTTCACGTATTTTTAGGTGATTTGATATAATCGGTATGTGAATACAAACTTTTTATTGTAGTATATTCGTTTTTGTAAAAATAACTTAAAGAGCCAGTGCATAATTATAATCCACTTATTTCAAAATATCTTTATCCATTTAAGTTCAATATATAAATTGAAGCCAAAAATAAATTGCAAACTACTTAAATAGTTTATCATATACTAATGCTGGCTTTTATATTGCATCTTTCGCTTTTTCCGTTTGCTCCAAAAAAAATTTTTTAACACATATTTTGTTTCTAGTCCTACATACTCCAATGTTTTCATATCCTGATCCGTTTAATAATCTGATTTTTATATTACTAAATTTCAGTTTAGGAGGTGATACATACGATTTTAATATTATTTTATTTAAGAATCCCTTTTAATTAGGAATAATAAAAATAAATTAAAATGGGCCCGATTGGGGCCATAACGGGAATTATATTAAGTCACATAAAATTTCGTAAAAATGAATATGCTTATGACGTCATTGTTGATCTAATTCGTTTTCACATTCAACACAGTAAATATTACTTCTCCTTTTTTCTGATAAATAAATAACTTTATTTCGAGGTTAGGTTTCATCCTAACATGCTTCATAAATTTACTTACTATAGTCTTTAAAACGTGACTCAGGAAAATTTTTAAGTATACGATGCCTACGCGCTCTCCTTGAGCTCGCCCTTGGCATTTTCTAACTTATTTTGTGACTTTTTCAATTATTAAATGCAATATTTTTGACGTTTCACACTTATTATTGAAATTTGGGAGATTTGGAAGCAGCCCACTTTGGGCCCTGAAATTAATGGGGTGCCCGATATGGCCCAAGTCAGAAGTAAGGCAAACATTTGACAGTTTCTGCACAGGGGACAAAGCGATTACTGTTGAATGTTAATACTAAATAAATAAATAAATGTACCCACAGCGCGGGCACATTCTCCCCTGACGAGGCACGCTTCACTCACGATTATGTATTTACCTCTTGCTACGCGCTCGGTATTTGTATTTTTTCCACATGTTAGAACATACCTTTTGTTTCACAGAAAAAACCGAAGTTTCCATTGATACCCATTTTGATTCCGAAGAAGCTGCAATAAAAATGAACCTCACTTGCTAAAAAGTAACATAAAACGATAAATGAGCTCTAAAGTCTAAATGATACCACACTTGGGGTTCTAAAGGATCTCAATAGTAATTGAGCCTATTCCTAAAGAACCTTTTTTTCGCTTTGCCCACTTGGATATTATGTTTAATTAGTAACACAATATTTACCTTAAAACAGACATGTAATCTTACTTTGATGGACGTAACTTACTGAAGCTAATTAAGTTACAAAATAATGCCGCAATTTATATATAGATATAATGACTTGAGGTAAGTCCAATCTTGAAAAAAAAGAATAAATGGTCAATTTGCTTAGAATGTTGTATAGTTTAATTGTATCGTACATAATAAGAAAGCAGTAACTACATGTGAGATTTGGCCTCCCGATTTGCATTTGTTTTCAATATTTCTTAAATGGAAAACAATTGCGAATCAGGTGACAAATCCCAAATGTAATTGCCGCTTTCTTGTTTTTCACAACAGTGCTAACACAAAAAAACTGAGAGCATGACATGTTGCAGGTAATGTACGAAGTGAGGTAATCACCACAAAGAAAAAACTTAAGTTAATTTTGTTGCATGTAAAATTTCCTGACTTTAAAGTTTATATGATATTTGGAGAAAGTTTATCCTACGATGAAATAAAATCTGTCGTCTGCTGCGGCGTTCTTAGCAGCAATGAGAAAAAAGCAAAGTACGAGTGAATTTTAGCTGTACATCGGCACACAAGTTTTAAAACAACAGGAAAAACAAAAGTTAAAATTTGTTGCAGGTAAGACTTGCAAGGTTAAAAATTAAGCATATTTCGGCGACAGTTTCATCGAGGTTAGGAGACTAATTCTGATCTCGTCTACTACGCCACGCTGAAGTGAGCAAATTTCGGCCAAACATGTAGAATCAGCAACAGAAAAAAACGAAAAAAATATTTGTTCTTGTTGGTATATTTCCTCTGAAATAAATTACACTATTGTTGGCGAATTAGAACTTATTTATTACCCTTGAGCAAAAGGCGCAAAAAGAAACTGACAGATGGGAATCCCCATTTCTCTCCAATTTATTGAAGTTAAACGACCATAGATAGCGCTAGCGTCGTAATTTTCGCTGCACCTCGAATAAAGATGGAGCGATCATGAGGCGAAAGATAATCTAGACGAGGTTAAAAATCGGAAATTATCTTCGATTCATGTAAAGTTTATCTAGCAAGGTTAATTTTTGTTACGATGAATCATCTGAAATTGATGTAAACTTTAGCTTTCGTTTTTTTTTCTGTGCAACAAGGTGACTACGACTGGTGTAAACTTATTGTAGTGAATCGTAGATATTTCCGGCGGAATCCGCTAGAGACGACATGTTATAGATTACAGGCTTGTAAGCACGGGATATTTACCTCAGTTGGGAGTAATCGGCTAACTTTTAGCCTGGGTAACCGATTACCTGCAACACTTCGTACCTCCAAATTTTTTCTTTAATCTCCAGAAAATCTAGAAATTTGTGTCAGAATAACTCGAACAGCAACTTTGTGAAAAAATCGCACTCTACTTAGTCCTTGTTAAAACATTTACATGGCAAAAAACCTACCAGATGCCTGAACTACAAGACCAAAGTCTCTAAACTCGTGCCCTTCGCACCTGGAAAGTGTAAAAAGTCTATCCATGAAGCATCGAATTTTAAAAGATAGACTTAAGATACTTAACATCAGGAGTCTCTTTGGACCACGAAGAGTTATAAGACTGGAAGTCGTTAAATAGCAGTGTCATTCTGTCATGAGCCAGTCGTTGTATTCAGTAGTTCGGTGAGCGGCAGCAAAGACTGGTTACTATGTCAAGTATCTCACCATCTCAGCATCTAACCACTGGCTACACGTGGCAAAGTAGACATGTACCTATGCAGATTCTAGAATGAACTTAGAATGACCAAGGAAGACTAAAAGATTCAAAGACATGTCCTAAGATTCAAGAGCCAACAGTTAAGAATGACTACTTGACCAGGGCAGGGGGCCGTTTCGTTGAATGCACACATCTTTCTGAAGCAAAAGAGTCAAAGGGAGGTGCAGAGAAGGATGCTGGTAGGGGAGATAGATAATGCAGGTCGTATTTCAATCAGTTTATCTACTTGTCGACGCGTGTGGTCGGGTTGAGTCGCGTTGTCGCAAGACGTAGGATGCAGGATTGCAGGACGCATGGGTTAGGATGTCCCTTCTGGAGCCGTAAAACTATTCGCGCGGTTCTGCAAGGCGCGTTTCCAAGTCATCGCGTCGAGGTGACTCTCGCCAATGGCGATAACTCACCGACCATTGCGTTTCTCAATTAGGTAACGCGCATTACCAGGGCCGTCCTGCGCCGTTGGGTAACGTAATTTCAAATAAATCAGGCCCCTTTACTCGAGCCCCCTGTGGGAGGGCCATCTTTCACAAATGACTTTCAAGAAGCAAGGTGGCCAAATCTCAAATAAAGAGTCCAGGAAAAAGTACCAATTTTATTTTTCAAAACTGATTGTAAGATTTTGGTTTGTACAGACATTTTCATTTATACTTGAGAGTATCGTCTTATTAGGTGTAGATTGTACTGTTATTTTCTATGTAGTTTTTCATTTTCAAAACACGTGTTCAAGAACGCGAATATCTCTGTTTATCAAAATGAATCATCGTGAAAGAATTAAATGTATTATTGGATACATATCGATCTTGGACATTATTATAAATTTCTCAAACTGTACTTTCTGGATAATGACTGACTTTGAGATATTAATTTTTTTACTATTATTAGTATGCAAGTATCTGGAAGCAGAGGAAAATGGGCATCCAAAATGTTAACTAATAAACAAAATTACGGAAATATTTTTATGAGTGCTCCTACAAGTTTGTCTATAAGGAAAGACTCGAAATGTTGAAATTAATCTTATCACCTTGATCGTGCAAAAAAGTTTTGTTGCTACAGAATGTGACAATAACCTTTTTTTAATTTAGTTCAAGACAAAGAAACATGTCATTGTTTTATTGTTGTAAAAAATAGTATTTATCATGATTGAAAAATCAAAACAAAAATTTTAGTAACAAAATAATAGTACATTTCTTGGATTGAAATTGAATTTCAAAGTACACTAAAAGGAAAAAAACAATTAACTGAATTCAAGAAGCATATTTCTTAATCATTTAAAAAATTGTGATAAAACATTAAACCATTAAATAATTTGACGAAATGTCAATTCACCCTAATTTCTATTAATCCGAATTAGAATTTGAACAAATTCTTTTTGTTTTTGAATTATAAGTTGACCTAATTCTACCTTTTTGGAATTACTATTTGACATAATTCTAATTTTTAATAATTACCATCTGGCCTAATTTTTATTTAGCCCAATTATCTTCGACCTCATTCTTTTTTTCGGTTTGGTTCGAGAAATGTTGCATAACATTATTTATATATAATTAGTTTTAAAAAAGTAGTCAAATAATATAAAAGGGTAGAGATAGGAGTCAACAAAATTGTTTTTCGATTTCTATTTTTGGGTTTTGAGTAAAAATGGAGGTATCCAATGTGGATAACCTGTCATTTAAAACAAATATCACTTTGGTCCAACACAAAGGCTTCGAAAGTATTTAACGCTTCGAAAATTAAAGAATCTTTAAAATCGTAAAATAGTTCATAGACCACATAAAAATATCAAAAAATTGCAAGATTAGCATCACCAGACGTTTTCATTTTTTATCTAAAAAATAAAAATCTGCTTCTGTAAACGAGACGAATAACGACCCACGTGGAAAAATGTTCTGGCGCTGAACGGGCTTTCAGGCCTGGGCATGGCAAAAAATGAAATTTGTTCTGGCTAGCCCCAGGCTAGAACGTCTGGTCAGCCGCTAGTTACGGGTGCGTCAAACGCGACTTACTGGCTGTCCGACAGTTTGTGATACTTGATTGATAAAAACTAGCAGTGTGTTAGAGAGGTCAGAGTTAATACGTAATTGGTACTGCAGGTTGTAGTGGGACGATGGTCGTGGGGGCTAAAGCGTAGGCTTTGGACCCACTCCTTCGGTTTGCGGGTTCGATTCCCGCCTCGCACTCTGGAAGAGTCTCGGTGGCC
>NC_046666.1:73949533-73951498 GCF_010883055.1 Belonocnema kinseyi | reverse complement strand
TCCACCACCAAGTAAGTGTGTGGAGGGTGTGTAAAGGAATAGAGAAGGTGTAAGAAAAATGTAAACCCTTAGGGGACACATTAGAAGCTTCCACTACTACTGCAGGTTGTGACATCATCTGGTAATGACTTGGCAAAAGAATGGTTTTTCACTATAAGTATCTTTAGTTGAAACAAATTTTATTACAAACACACTGTAACTTTTCAAAGTATGTCAAAAAAGTTTATTAGTCGAATTTAGACTTTGCTTCTTCTTGGCTAGCCAAACCTGAGCCAAACCTTGGCCAAACCAGACTGTCAAGGTTTTAGGAAAATAAAGTCGTGATATGATAGAGTGAATTTCTTATTTTCTATCATTTTAAGCATCCTACGTAACTTTTTAGAAATATGACCAAAAAAAATGTGCTGATACAGCATAAGATTTTTTTTGTTCTTGGCTCGCTGATTAACGTCAGGTCTAGGACAAGCCATACCAACCAGACCGAACTTATAAATGCTGATCTTGGCTCGCTGATCAGCGTCGGGCCTGGGCCAGGGCAGACCTTCCAGACCGAACTTACAATTGTTGAACTTGGCTAGCTATTCAGACAGTCTAGATAAACCCAGACCTAGGACAGACCTGTCACCAAAATGCCAGGACAACTGGATAATATATATTTTTTAATTTGAATTGAGTGTTCGATTAACTAAATCCAAAAGAATGTAATATTATTGTTATTTTTAAGTGGATTATAAACCCTGAACTTATATTGAAAAAATCATATTATTGAAAGATACGTAAAAATTAACTGGAGGGGGATGGCATGACATTTCTGTAACGGCAGCGTTGCAGGGGAGATGGGAGGCCCTAACAAATTTCCAAAAAATCGTTACGTAATTTATGGACGACCACAAATAGTAATCCGGAAAAAAAATAAAAAATAGGCCAAATGATAATACGAGAAGATACAAACTAGGTCAAACCAGATCCGTCCACTCAGCGCCGCCACCAAGGCAAATTATAAAATGGAATACGCCATATTTTTTTGCCTTATTTTTTGCTAATTTTATGCTAAAAAAATTTTTTTGCTCTTTAAACTTCGGAGAAAAGGGTGTCCACACAGCGCCGCTACCTACGAAAACTCACTAAAAATGATTATAATGCGATAAACGATAACTACCCGCTGTGATCAAAAATGCTTTCAAAATGGGAAAACGACAAATGGGAAGCAACTGTTAGTTGATTTTTTTTTTCTCTTTTTTTTCTCCTTGATAATATATAATACGTTCTCAAAAAACTATCCCAAAGTCATACATACCCTCCCCGTATTATCAAAAACGTTTGAAAAGTTGGAAAACCACCCTGAACAATGTAAAAATGATTTAGAACTCCAAATTAATTACATGCCACTTCAGAATTTCCCTCTCATTATAATATTCCCAAAACTACCCTTCCATGTGAACATATGCAACAGAACATCTTCCGCTGGAAGATGTAATCAATTTGGAGTTCTAAATCATTTATACATTGTTCAAGGTAATTTTCTAACTTTTAAAAAGTTTTTGATGACGAGGGAAGGGTATGTATGACTTTTGGGTAATTTTTGGGTAACGTATTATATATTATCGAAGAGCAAAAAAAGAAACCAAAATATCGACTAACAGTGTTTTTTAAGTTTTATTATTTTTTATGCTTTTTTCATACATATATATTTTCCGCTGCATAGATTTACGTGGAAGGGTAGTTTCGGGGGAAATTATAATGCGAGAGAAATTTGCAAGTTTCATGTTATAATATTGATTTCTAAATCATTTTTATATTGTTCAAGGTAGTTTTTTAACTTAAAAACGTTTTTGATCGCCAGGGGTGAGTGTGTATGACTTAGGGGTAGTTTTTGGGTAACGTATTATATATTATCGGAGAGCAAAAAAAGAGAAAAATTATATCAAATAATAGTGTTTTCTAAGTTGTATTGTTTTTTATGCT
>NC_046666.1:73943169-73949433 GCF_010883055.1 Belonocnema kinseyi | reverse complement strand
GTATACGTTCACGTGGAAGGATATTTTTTGGGGAAAATTATGAAGAGAGGGAAATTCTGAAGTGACATGAAATCAATTTGGAATTCTGAATCATTTTTGCATTCTTCAAGGTGGTTTTCCAACTTTAAAAACGTTTTTGATTACGAGGGGAGGATATGTATGACTTAGGGGTAGTTTTTGGGTAAGGTACTGTTAATTATCGAAGAGCAAAAAAAGAGCACGAAAAAAATGAGAGAGAAATTTGCAAGTTTCATGTTATTAATTTTGAGTCCTGTTATCGGCGAGAAAACTATAGGCATCTGCCTTTGAGCCTTGTAACCTCAGTCAAAAAAAATACTACCGCAACCAAAAAAGAGTCATTTAAAAGCTGAAAGTGTTCTACGTAAATGAGCTAGAAGACGTTTATGTAAAACAATTTTTGTGCTTAGCAGACTGAAAAATGTAAAAAAAAGTAAGGATTTTCGGGTACATTTAAGAACAGTCGATTTTAGAGCATTATTTCTTATACAATGGGCGATGGAAAAAATTTGCAAAAATTCATGAGTATGAGGGAAACTGTTGTGAACCAGTTACAGTTGAGAAATTTAAAAAATAATAAAAATTGTTGCTTACAAGTACAAAAATGTGCAACTATATTTTCTTCAGTTCTAATACAGATATTAAAGCGATTTAAACTGCAAACTTTTGTACTGTTGACCGCTGGTCCCTTTCTTCGACCCGTGGCCAGGTGCCATCCAAGCATTTAAAACCAGGGGTCGAAGAATAGCACCAGCAGTCGGCAATAAAACAAAAAAGCCCCCCCCCCCCCTGTTTTCTGTCACTTCAGTTCACAACAGTTTTGCTCATACTAATGAATTTTTGCGAAATTTTTCCATTGCCCCTTGTATAAGAAATAATGCTCTAAACTTGACTGTTCTTAAATGCACCCAAAAATGCTTACTTTTTTTTACATTTTTCAGTCTGCTATGCACAAAATTTTTTTTACATAAACGTCTTTAAGCTCGTTAACGTAGAACACTTTCAGCTTTTAAATGACTGTTTTTTTGTTGCGCTAGCATTTTTTTTGATTGAGTTGTTAAGCTTCAAAGGCAGATGCCTATAGTTTTCTCGCCGATAGTAAATCATTTTTATATTGTTCAAGGTGGTTTTCCAACTATTTAAACGGTTTTGATGACGAGGAGTGAGTATGTATGACTTAGGGTTAGTTTTTAGGGAACGTATTATATATTATCGAAGAGAAAAGAAGAGCAACAAAATATCGACTGACAGTGTTTTCTAAGTTGTATTATTTTTCATGATTTTTTCATACATTTATATGATATGCTGCATAGATTCTCGTGGAAGGGTAGTTTTTCGGGAAGGTATGAAGAGGGGGAATTTTGAAGTGCCGTGTAATTAATTTGGGGTTCTACATCATTTTTGCATTCTTCAAAAAGTGGGTT
This sequence comes from Belonocnema kinseyi, assembly GCF_010883055.1. Lineage (NCBI taxonomy): Eukaryota > Metazoa > Arthropoda > Insecta > Hymenoptera > Cynipidae > Belonocnema > Belonocnema kinseyi. Next base: position 73,947,991 of record NC_046666.1, on the reverse strand, counting down.
TCCAAATTTTAAAACGTTTTTGATGACGAGGGGAGGGTATTTATGACTTAGGGGTAGTTTTCGGGTAACGTATTAGATATTATCGGAGAGCAAAAATGGAGAAAAAAATATCAACTAACAGTTTCTTCTAAGTTTGATTATTTTTAATGCTTTTTTCATACATATAAATGTTCTGCTGCATACGTTTACGTAGAAGGGTAGTTTTGGGGAAATGATAGAAAAGGCGAAATTTTCAAGTGTCATGTGAATTATTTGAAGCCCTAAATCATGCTCACATTTTTAAAGGTAGTTTTCCCATTTTTAAATATTTTTAATCATAGGGGGTAGTTGTGTAAGACTTGGGGGTAGTTTTTTGCGAAACTTAGTATATATTATCATAGAAATAAAAAATCTTCACTTATCGTTTATCGCATTATAATCATTTTTAGTGAGTTTTCTTAGGTGGCGGCGCTGAGAGGACGTCCTGCTAGCGTCGCCACCCTTTTCTCCGAAGTTTAAAGAGCAAAAAAATATTTTTTTTTTAGCATAAAATTAGCAAAAAAAGCAAAAAAATAGGGCGTATTACATTTTATAATTTGCCTTGGTGGCGGCACTGAGTGGACGGATCTGGTCAAACCATAATTTAAAAAAAAATAGAAATTAGGGTAAGTTTTCATTCAGTCAAATGAATTTTAGTTAAATAAAAATTAGAAATAGTATAAATTTGGAAATATAAATGCACCTCGGTAATTTCTATAGTGAAGGTTAAAACATGAATATTTGAAAAATTGATCAAAATCCAAATTTTGTTAAAATTCTTTCACGATAAAAAGAATCTGGGAATCATAAACTATCTGATGGTCGGAGATACCATGAATATAAAATATTAAGATGACGGACACCCAAATTTTCAAAAAAATTTCATTTCTATACTTTTTAAGGAAATTTTTCTTAAAATGTCGCTAGAAAATCGTGTTCATCTTCAAATACTACATGTATCACGTGTGTTTATGTATTATGTATGTTTTACGGAAACAACTTTATATCTTTGTGTATATGGATCTTAAACCAAAATTTATAATTAATACAAATTATGATGTTAAAGTGATTACTTCGGACAAATAATATTTTGAGGACAAGAAAAAATATTCTTCAGTCCGGATTTGAACTAGGAATGCCACTATCCATGAGTAGAGCTTTAACGAATTACGCAAACTAGGACTCATGTTGTCTATATAGCTACATTTTTACAGGGCAATACTATACTTTTTTCTCCTCTGCGACAAATATACCATTTTTTATCAACGTGGATTTAATGTAACTAATATTTGAAATTAATAACGAGTAATAATGATATCAAATAATAACATATTTCAAATATTAATTAGATTAAACACCAAAATTTAGAATAAAATTTCTTATAAGTCTTGATAAGGAACCACTCTTTTCTTTTCTCATACCTTATGTACCAACAACTTTTTTCTACAAAAAATCAGGAGTATAAACTGAAGACAGAAATTAACTATGTATTGACAAAACGCAGTGTTTTTGGGTCATGTGTTACTGAAATGTCAAAAATTTTTAATCATATCATATTTTTAATATCACTGTCTCACTGTGCCCAATCTCCCTTATGTCAAGACGTGGCGAAAAATATTTTAAAGTAATATCCGGAGAAGCGTGTCAGTGGAGTGAGTAATGATTCATGAAACAAAACACCTTATGTAATAATATTCTTTGGTGGGGGGCTTAACACAATGACTTCGTGAGACTCTTTACCTAGGGTGATCAATAGAGAGATTGAACAAGAACCTGGATAGGAGCAGTGTTAGGGAACGAACGTGGTATTCAAAATACCAACCCGGAAAATCTAGTTCAATTAGAAGTCTATACACCCTTCCTCACGGAGTAGGTTAGGTTACTCCGAAAAGGATAAGGCGGAATCGTATAATAATATATTCGATTTATTTGGACTGGTAAGCAATGCTTTGATAACAATAATAATTATATGAAAAATATAATTTTTGGTCTCACTCAGGTATTTTCACTGATCAGAAAGTTAAAATCAAATAAAAAATGTTATGTTCCCATTTTTGATGTTTTATTAGTAAAATTCAATAATCTACTCCTACGCGAGTGTGCCAATCTTAACATATATATAGCTCAAATTTGAAATGTTTTTTATTTTTTGGCATTTAAATATGACCCTCAGATGACAGCAAACGAATTGAAAACAAATGGAGACAAGATATATATAAAAACCACCCTGTTGATCATTAAATGTTTCAAATAAGAAAGCAACTTTTTCCTGTTGCTAAATGTTTTCCCAGAACCGCATCTTCACAACAGTTATTTTTTGCTTTACCTGAATATAGTAAACAGTGAAACCTATTTTCTGATTTAATACAGTTATTGGTCTATTACATTCCTTATCAATCCATCTGATTATGTAGTTAAAAATATGGAGGCCTCATAACCCCATGTGGTTAAAGAGTATATATTTGAATACTGTATACATTTTAAGACCAATGAGCGTGGTCGTGTTCGCACGTGGTCGTAAGGCGCTGGACCCAAGCCGTATATTCTTGCCCGGATAAAAGTGCCTGATTGATGTAAAATAATGTCTTCAGTTATTTACGGTGCGTAATAAAGCGGTATATTTATATTATGCCCATCTTGGAATAATAATGTTCCGAAGACGCCGCCGCATAGTAACCTATATGTGGGATGTTTTAACTTTGAAATTCCGCATTCTGAATCATAAAGTACTGCAAGTAATTGGGTGTTAGATATGGCGAGTCATAAGTCTTCAAGAAAGAGATATTCTATTTGCTGTGGAGAAACGTATCGGTTCCGGTTCTGTAATTTTATATTGAATTTTAAATATATAGTTAGTCATTTATTTTCAAATGTTAAAAATTAGTTTAGAATAAAATGTAAATCACTCTTTCTGGTAATGATAGTTAAGTAATGCAGTTTACTGAAAGAAAAGAAATAAAGACCAACTACTGGACTGGCACCGTTATCTTATATAAAATATTCAATTTTCTCTCAAGTCTAGACATATCTCTTGCTAGGATCGATAATGATATTTCAGCTCAAGTGTAACATATGTTGTGCTTGTAAATGAAGGCTTGTGAGTGAGGTTTAGAGGCATGTTCTTTAATACAAGCGACCGGTCTTGCATTCTGGTAAGCTGAATTTACTGAGATTTTCCAACGATTACTTCGCTTTGATTTCTCTTGACGTTTAAGCAGTTGCTCGATGTTTACCCGATCCATTGGCTCGCGTCAGGCGCTTATGGTTATTGAATGGCATTATACGAGCGAAGTAAAGTCGAGATTTGACCGGACAATATAAACCAACTTGAGTAATTTGGTAATTGGAAAGCCTCAAGATATTTGATATCAAGGTTAAAATCGGATAAATCCCTCCCACTTAATTTAAGTTATCAGGATAATAAAAACACTGACTCGTGTAAAATATGGAATCTATCCTAACTTAGCACCCCCTCCCCCTAACCAATCATTCCGCGCTACATAAAAACTATATGCATATAAAGCATATAAGGTATTCAAGAACCATTTGTACTCAATCTCTATACACCCCCAAACTTAAAACACGATTCACCGCACATAAGACCCCTGGAGCTTAATATATACTAAGTATTTAACTAAACACAAAACCTTATACCTAACCCTAGCCCCTAACCAATTAACTACCACTATCAGCCCTTCATTAAGAGCCACTCAAATCAACCACAATACTCTTTGAATCCAAAAGTTTCCAGTAAGCGAGCACAATATGTAAACCTATTACTTTCCTCCCGAGAACATAAAAGCATTACATAAACTAAGTACAACCTTCAATTTCTCCAAACACAAAACCTTGAAACATAAAACATCCCAATTATTAAATACCACATTACCCTCCCTACACACAATACCTGCGGAATAGAAAACATGATAAAAATCAAACAGAAGTCCAGAAACATTCCAAAAAATGAAAACAACCCTAATCTCTCTACATATTCCTCTTCAAACGCAGCACCCTGGAATCTAAAACACAGGAAACACAATACTTTCGAAATCTAAAGCATTCAAAATACCTCTGGAAGTTTAAGCCCCCCTAAAACTCATTCCCGCGATACCTAAAGCATTTGAAAACCCGCATATAACCTTAATATGTTCATCCTATCTACAAAAGTCCTAAAAAAGTCCCATCATCCCGTGTTAAAATTTCAGAAAATATAAAATGGAACTAAGTAATTAGTACGATTGTAACTTTTTGGACTTTTAACAAATTTTAAGAAAATTTGGGTACATAACCTTTTTTACGAATTCAATAAAGATTTATTATTATTATTACTATCGTTATTAATTTGTCTCACTCCCAATAACTTTAGTGGGACCTTAGACTGCATTTCAATGAGATCTTAATAGAACTTGCTTTTTACTTGGGAACCATTCAGCTTAAACACAATACTAAAACTGAAATCATCCCAAGCATTAAATACTGTGAGTTCTCCTTTCAGAACATCAGAACTTGGAACCTAAAACATCTCGAGAATGGAACCTTCTCTAAATACAATGCCTCCGGAAAGCAAAGCATCCTAATAATCAAACATTATTATTACACCATTAAGCCATTTCCCTTTCGGGGTAGGCGTGACTCACTCGGCAGGGGGGATCGAGAATTCTCGTGCTATTTAAGTAAATAACACGTTCGTTCCGCAACACTTCTCCGACCCAGATTGCTGATCAATCTCTCTAGCAATCACCCCAAGCGAAGAACCTCACGAAGCCGTTATGTAAGGTTCCCCACTTGGGTCCATTAATAGCCA